>NC_088224.1:50639975-50649975 GCF_036934945.1 Oncorhynchus masou masou | reverse complement strand
TTTCTCCATTCTACCTTTATATCCATCAGGCTACAGAAGCGGCAGGTCATGTTTTCACTTAATGCAGAGAGAAAAACCAGTCCAAATTTCCCATAGTTAAAAAGTCCCTCTGAAAGGCAGTGTGATACGAGGTAGAGTGTGTTCACACACACACACACACACACATGCACACACAAGAATACACACACAGCACAAATGGGCACACACACAGCGCACAATGACACACAGCGCGCAAGGACACACGCACACACACGCAAGTATGATCGCATGCGCACACATGCGCACGCATTTACACAAACATACACACATAGGCAGTAGGCAGTTTCTGCGACACACTGCCTCCAGGGTGAAGCCATAGCAGTTCGCTTCACGTTTCGCCCCGGTTTGATGTGTGCTCACGCTCATGTTCAGGCCCTCATTTTGTAATCATTATGTATATATTCCAGCGACGGCCTTCCAAATTTGGGCACGGCTCCCTTTCTTTGTGTTTGAGATAAAGCGAAGCTTCCGATCTTTTCTCGGTGAGAGATAGTGAAGGCCCTCCAAGTGAGACAGGAAATTACAGAGTAAGTACCTTTTTGGGTGATAGTGAAATTAAGGGAGGACTGTATCGTGGCTCTAATTAAATGGCAGGTTGCAGCACTGTGTTATCAGGAATCTCACCGGCTAACCCGCTGACAGGGGCCTGGGTGCACACAGACATGCACACTCACACACACAGACATGCACACTCACACACACACAGACATGCACACTCACACACACAGACATGCACACTCACACACACAGACATGCACACTCACACACACAGACATGCACACTCACACACACAGACATGCACACTCACACACACATACACACACTCACACACACAGACATGCACACTCACACACACAGACATGCACACTCACACACACAGACATGCACACTCACACACACAGACATGCACACTCACACACACAGACATGCACACTCACACACACAGACATGCACTCACACACACAGACATGCACACTCACACACACAGACATGCACACTCACACACACATACACACACTCACACACACAGACATGCACACTCACACACACAGACATGCACACTCACACACACAGACATGCACACTCACACACACACAGACATGCACACTCACACACACAGACATGCACACTCACACACACAGACATGCACACTCACACACACATACACACACTCACACACACAGACATGCACACTCACACACACAGACATGCACACTCACACACACAGACATGCACACTCACACACACAGACATGCACACTCACACACACAGACATGCACACTCACACACACATACACACACTCACACACACAGACATGCACACTCACACACACAGACATGCACACTCACACACACAGACATGCACACTCACACACACAGACATGCACACTCACACACACAGACATGCACACTCACACACACATACACACACTCACACACACAGACATGCACACTCACACACACAGACATGCACACTCACACACACAGACATGCACACTCACACACACAGACATGCACACTCACACACACAGACATGCACACTCACACACACAGACATGCACACTCACACACACAGACATGCACACTCACACACACAGACATGCACACTCACACACACAGACATGCACACTCACACACACAGACATGCACACTCACACACACATACACACACTCACACACACAGACATGCACACTCACACACACAGACATGCACACTCACACACACAGACATGCACACTCACACACACAGACATGCACACTCACACACACAGACATGCACACTCACACACACATACACACACTCACACACACAGACATGCACACTCACACACACATACACACACTCACACACACAGACATACACACTCACACACACAGACATGCACACTCACACACACATACACACACTCACACACACAGACATGCACACTCACACACACAGACATGCACACTCACACACACAGACATGCACACTCACACACACATACACACACTCACACACACATACGCTCACACACGCGCACACACACCCTCACCTTCTTTCTCGCTCTCTGACTCTATGCCATCTCTCTTTCTATGTGGCATTTTCTTTCTCTCTCTCCTTTATCTGTCTATGTCCTCTGTATTTCTCTCCCTCTATTTCTCCTCTATTCTCCTCCCTTTCTCTATCTTTCAGTCAAAGGGACACATGCGACCCCCAACAAATATAACCCTCACCAGTCGTGTAAAGTAACTATGTAAAAAACACATTGAAGTACTACTTAAGTTTTTTTGTGTTTTTTTTGTATTTTGTATCTGTATTTTACTTTACTATTTATATTTTTGACAACTTTTACTTTTACTCCATTACATACCTAAAGAAAATCTGTACTTTTTAATCCCATACATTTTCTCTGACACCCAAAAGTACTCGTTACATTTTGACAGGAAAATGGTCCAATTCACACACTTATCAAGAGAACATCCCTGGTCATTCCTACTGCCTCTGATCTGGCGGACTCACTAAACAGAAAACATCCCTAGTCATTCCTACTGCCTCTGATCTGGCGGACTCACTAAACAGAGAACATCCCTGGTCATTCCTACTGCCTCTGATCTGGCGGACTCACTAAACAGAAAACATCCCTGGTCATTCCTACTGCCTCTGATCTGGCGGACTCACTAAACAGAGAACATCCCTGGTCATTCCTACTGCCTCTGATCTGGCGGACTCACTAAACAGAGAACATCCCTGGTCATTCCTACTGCCTCTGATCTGGCGGACTCACTAAACAGAGAACATCCCTGGTCATTCCTACTGCCTCTGATCTGGTGGACTCACTAAACAGAGAACATCCCTGGTCATTCCTACTGCCTCTGATTTGGTGGACTCACTAAACAGAGAACATCCCTGGTCATTCCTACTGCCTCTGATCTGGCGGACTCACTAAACAGAGAACATCCCTGGTCATTCCTACTGCCTCTGATCTGGCGGACTCACTAAACAGAGAACATCCCTGGTCATTCCTACTGCCTCTGATCTGGCGGACTCACTAAACAGAGAACATCCCTGGTCATTCCTACTGCCTCTGATCTGGTGGACTCACTAAACAGAGAACATCCCTGGTCATTCCTACTGCCTCTGATTTGGTGGACTCACTAAACAGAGAACATCCCTGGTCATTCCTACTGCCTCTGATTTGGTGGACTCACTCAACAGAAATGCATCATTTGTAAAGGATGTGTTAGTGTGCCCCTGGCTATCTTTAAAAAAACAAGGAAATCATGCTGTCTGGTTTGCTTAATATGATGATTTATTGCATTTACTTTCACTTTTGATACTTAAGGCTTTATTTTAGCAATTACCTTGACTTTGGATACTGAAGTATATTTAAAAACAAATATTAAGACTTTAGACTTTACTCAAGCCGTGTTTCACTGGGTGACTTTCACTTTTACTTGAGTCATTTTCTATTAAGGTATCTATACTTTAACTCAAGTATGACTATTGAGTCATTTTCTATTAAGGTATCTATACTTTAACTCAAGTATGACTATTGAGTCATTTTCTATTAAGATATCTATACTTTAACTCAAGTATGACTATTGAGTCATTGTCTATTAAAGTATCTATACTTTAACTCAAGTATGACTATTGAGTCATTTTCTGTTAATGTATCTTTACTTTAACTCAAGTATGACTATTGAGTCATTTTCTATTAAGGTATCTATACTTTAACTCAAGTATGATTATTGAGCACTTTTTCCATCACTGCCCCCCACCCCCAACAGACACAGTCCCATGCAATCCCTTGGCTCTTAAAGTCAGACATGGTGCCAAGGTTAAATCAATGGCGTGACCTTTGAGCCCAGGCTTGTGCCATTAAGTAACTGGTGATGTCACCGTAGAAGAAGAAACACAACAACGCCTAGCTCCATTTCCTCTTCATATGTACCAAAAACAAACATGGAGAATGAGAAAGAACAATGTTTAGTCTTTATTTGCAAGACAAACGAACAATAGTCATATTGTCGCTAATTGCATATATTGTTTCCTACGGGGAAATGAAAGGAAAGAGGAAATTAAGGGATGAGAGAAAGGCGAAGTCAGACCCGTGTTTTTAATCACGCCAGAGCTCGGCGCTTAATTTATTATTGTTTTGTGACAGCCGTGTCTTTCGGCATACAAAGGCCTCGCCATCTCTAATGACGGCACATGTTGCAGCAATCTCCAAATCAGATCATCAGGCGCAAGTTAATTTTAAATGATTGACAGTCTTTTATATGCATGCCGCTAATCTTCTGTAATTTTCCATTTTCTTATTTGACAGAAAATGGAAGAAAAGGAATTGAGTGGCAGGATCTGGTTAGCAACAGGGTGGGAAGACAAGAACCTGAAACGAAGAAGGATGCACAGCTGGATGCAAATAATATACACTCTACTGTATATAATATCCATATTTATTTTGAGTGAATATTCATTGACACTTAATTATATGCTAAATAGACTCTTAATAAGATTCTAGACAGTTTTACCTCTAGAAGCCACTCTCATTCAAATATCGAGTGTTCTTATACTGTATATTATAGTCAGGCTTGACCATAACTGAACCTTTACCCCAGAATGACACACACTCTCCTCTCCTCCTCTAGTCTTCCATCAACTAGCAGTCTTCCAGGCAGAGATATCCCAGAGTAGAGAGAGTTGTCTGGCTGAATGAAGGATAGGGCCTGAGCTCCACCCGTCCCCCATGGGACAGGGATGCAGAGGGGGAGGGACAATCACAGAGAGAGTCCCCCAGCTGTCACCCTGCTGGTCTCTGTCAGAAGTGTGTGTGTGTGTGTGTGTGTGTGTGTGTGAGAGAGAGAGAGGGAGAGCGTGTGTTTGTGTGTGCGTGTGCGCGTGCACATGTGTGTGTGAGAGCGTGCGTGCATTCGTGTGTGTTTACAGGCAGTGTTGATTACTTAATTATGGAACATAGGTTCCCCTAATAGTGCTTTTGGTGCCCCCCGTGATGTGTACTGTAGGTTAGGCTGGTTGGATAAGGAAGAGAAATGAAGAGAGACTAAACAGAGTCTATAGAAGAGCTACAGATGCAGAGGCAAAACAATTCCCCAGGTTGTTGCTGTAAAACATAAATGTGTTCTCAGTCAAACTTGACCTGGTAAAATGAGGGTATATCAATAAAAATGGTCTCTGCTTACAAATCAAATCAAATGTCATGGGTCAGGTGCCCGTGTTTAGGAGATGTTGTTGCGGGTGTGGTGAAATGCCCGTGCTTCCAGTTTCGACAGTGCAGCAATATCTAACAAGTAATATTTAACAATTTCACAACAAATACCTAATACACACACATCTAAGGAAAGGAATGGAATTAAGAATATATAAATATATGGATGGGCAATGTCAGAGTGGCATAGACTAAGATACAGTAGATAGTATAGAATACAGTATATACATGGGAGATGAGTAATGCAAGATATGGAAAACATTGTTAAAGTGACTAGTGATCCATTTATTAAAGTGGCCGATGATTTCAAGTCTGTGTATGTAGGCAGCAGCATCTCTGTGCTAGTGATGCCTATTTAACAGTCTGATGGCCTTGAGATGGAAGCTGGTTTTCAGTCTCTCAGTCCCAGCTTTGATGCACCTGTACTGACCTCGCCTTCTTGGATGGTAACGGGGTGAACGAACAGGCAGTGGTTCGGGTGGTTGTTGTCCTTCATGATCTTTTTGTGCCTTCCTGTGACATTGGGTGCTGTAGGTGTCCTGGAGGGCAGTTAGTTTCCCCCTGGTGCAGCATTGTGCAGACCGCACCACCCTCTGGAGAGCCTGGCGTTTGCGGGGCGGTGCAGTTGCCACTCCAGGCGGTGAGATAGCTCGACCGGATCCTCTCAATTGTGTATTACATGTCTGGACCTCCTGTTTTACTACTGAAATCCATTACATTTTAAGGTGACATTATGGTCACTTAGCAGATGCTAAGCTCAACTAAGGAAGGTAAGACAACCACAGTCATTGCAAGTCAATTCTGCCCTCAACAAAGCAGCTATCAGCTAAGTCAGTGCCAGTAAGAAAATACAAGTGTTACAGCATTGACGCCACCGATGGCCTTTTCGCGGTCACACGCAGTAGTGGAACCTAATTGGTACATTGTTTATAGTTGATGTTGTGCAGTCTAGTGACCCGAGGTCACCAGAGCTATATGATATGTGAGAAATACTCTATTATCTATGCTTGTCTACCGTGTCATTCTAGTTGGGGAGATCAGGTCCTGTGTGTCTGTGTGTGTATGTGTGGGGGGGGGGCAGTGCAGTGGATGGAGTGTAGTGTATGGGAGGGGGGTGTATAGGAGGAGAAAGGGGGCAGGGCGGAGAGGAGGCGAGGGGAGAAAAGGGGAAAGGAGGGAGGAGATTTATACTTCTCTCTGTTTAATTTGACTTTCTAAATCAACCGGTGATGTCATGCAAAAGTGTTCTAAAAATAAATGGTGACGTGAGTGCATTCTGGGTTATGATGAAATAAACAGTATTCTGGCCACTGTTTATTTTACGTGAGCATATAAAACATTTAATTCTACGGCTGAGTTAACTGTAATGAATCTAGTGAACAAGTTGCAGGGGAGGGGGGGGGGGGGGCGAAGGCCCATAACGACCTGTTCTATGGACCTCATTTCGGAGGAAGATTTCAAACACAAGCCAAACACACATTTTTCTTCAACTTTTGTGACTATTATGTTAGACACTCCTACACAGTCGGAGTGTGGAAAGTAACCTGTACGTGATTCCTGATTTATAGTACCATCTTTCTTATGAAATAATATCTTGGATGAGGCAGAATATTTACAGGTTAAGCAGAGGATCTCAGATCTCCCTGTGCGTGGTGTGAAACTCCTGGTCTGGATACAATGGTAATGAGTGCTTAGTACGCCTACTCTGTTTGTCTAAATTGAGCTGAAGGAGATATAAAACAGAAGGGTTTAGTGTGGGATTTGGGATAACCAATACATGCCAATCAACACCAATCCGTGTATATTCTTATTTTCAGTATGACACTCACATCAATTAAATGCAATACCTACATGTTTGGAAAATGTTTCATAGGTAAAACCTATATATTTCACTTTGCTGGAGAGAGAGAGAGAGAGAGAGAGAGAGAGAGAGAGAGAGAGAGAGAGAGAGAGAGAGAGAGAGAGAGAGAGAGAGAGAGAGAGAGAGAGAGAGGGAGAGGGAGAGGGAGAGAGAGTGAGAGTGAGAGTGAGAGTGAGAGTGAGAGTGAGAGTGAGAGTGAGAGTGAGAGTGAGAGGGAGAGGGAGAGGGAGAGGGAGAGAGAGAGAGTGAGAGTGAGAGAGAGAGAGAGGGAGAGAGAGAGAGAGAGAGAGAGAGTAAAAAAATAAAATGATTCTAATTATTATTCTCTCCACTTCTCCCTTGGCAGCGAAAGCAACCTCTGTTTTAAAATCTCATATCAGGCCCATTGGCTATTCTACTGTGTTGGATGCTGGCCAAGGCAAGAAAGTCATTTAAACATTACAGGAAATTAAATCTCACAATTCAAATTTTCCCTTAAGTTTGAGTACAATAAAAATGCCAGCTCATGAATGATGGAGTCAAACCGAATTTCTTCTCAAACTTTAAACGGTGGAACTAAACAGTCTTGACAGGGCAGACGCTCCGATTTGAACATGTGGTAGCTTATAAGCCAGTTTACAAAATAGATATATAAAGAAAAACAATATAGACAAAATGGATTCCGATGAATGACACATATGACCTGATTATCATTCCAGGATGTCGCCATCTCGCTTCAAATAAAGAGTTTGGGGAAACAAAGAGACAAAACACTGAGCTCATTGCCCATTTGATACATACAGTATACATAAGGAATGTGTTTCTTCATCTGAATGGGTTACAATGAATGACAAACATGACCACTATGTTCCATTCCAGGACGTCATCATCTTGCTTAAAATCACCAGTTTGGGCATCAAACTTAAGAGACAACAAATTGAGAAATGACGTGAACCAGCAACCCTAAATTGCTCCTGCATCGTGATATAAAAGAGAGGCCCCATGCCCATCAATCCTTTCATATATTTCTGGATTAAAACATTTCAACATACGTATAATACTGTAGTTAATTTAAGACAGTGTGAATTCCAAGATATTACATTTGGCCATCAGTACACCCTCAAAAACACTAAGGTGCATTATGCCTCCATGCACATCACTGCCTGCCCATGGGACAGTTACGGTCACATATCGTGACACACTTGCATTATTACAATGGAATGCGATGGAGCAGAATGTTCTGTTTTCTCTTTTCACAACTGGTTGAATACCAATTCTTTACCTTGTTAGAACCTGCAATTTACCACAGGTGAGATCAACTATATAGTAAATGAGAATCGCTTGCCAAATTAATGTGAATTTTGAATAATTTTGCCTAGGACATTTTTTTAAAACTTTAAAGTGAAAAATCAGTATTTCAATTTAGACTTTTTTTCTTGGTCCTGTGCAGTTTTAAATCGAACAAATAAACGTGTACACCAAAAGATTTTTTCAATTTCAATTAATTTCAGAAGAAATTGTAAATTGTACAAGAGTGCCAAACTATTCGACCACAACTGTATAGAGAATAAGCTTTAATATTTGCCCTAATACAGAGTGATCAAATCCTTAAACAGCCATCAGGTCCAGTGTTACCATAACATTGCCTGTGATGTTAATCCTTAGTGATTTCTCATATTTTTTTTTTACCAGGGAATGAATATTATGATAATATATTCACTTACTACATCTTGCAGCTCAACCTAAATTATATTTACTTCTAAATCACATTTTTGATTGCAGCGTTATTCTAAAATTGCGTGCAATGAGTGATTTATGTTAGGGGCAAAAGGGGGGGTAAAAATGGCAGGTGAGATGAAATCCTCCAGATTGCTACAGATGTAGGATCTTAATTTGATCCAGTTTGCCACAGCAGGAAAATAATCCTGCAGCAACGGGAAATGTTAATTATTATGTGGGAAATTCTCAGCAACAAAAGAGTGATCAAATTAAAGATCCGACATCTGTAGTTGTGTCAGTCAGTCACTCTCTCTCCCACTCCCTTCCTCCTAAGTGTGTGTGTGTGTGTGTGTGTGTGTGTGTGTGTGTGTGTGTGTGTGTGTGTGTGTGTGTGTGTGTGTGTATGCGGTTGTGCTTGTGTACGTGCATGCGTGCACGTGTGTGCACGTCTAGTGCCGTATATTAAAAGGATGTCTCTACAAGCTAGAGGAATGGGCCAGCCGTAATTAAAGTGTGACTGGGGTAAATGTATCAGAAAATGCTTGACAGTGTGGTCCATGTGTAGATTATTTTAATTTGCTACAGGTGAGCGATTCGGCTGGCCTTGACCCGCTGCTGACTGCAGGGATTAATGCCGGGTAATGACTGCTGAGGCTATCATTGCGGCAGGCATCATTAATTATCCTTATTGATTGTTGCTCTCAGAGATAAAGAGTTCTGCTGACTGGAAAATACCCTCCACCAGCAAGGTCAAGGCAGAAAACACACACGCACGCACACACACACACACACACGCGCGCACACGGACACACACACGCACACGCGCGCACACAGACACACACACACACTCACACGCCAGCACACAGACACACACGCACGCACGCACTCACACACACAAACTATTTCCTGTTGACCTCGTGTCCCCTCTTTCCCTCTTCTCTACATGGGGACTGGACGCCACAATGTGATACCCTAGCTGGTCCCTGTAAGGTGTATTTGTCTCATCACTGCAGGTAATCATAAGCACACACCACCAGATCACGTGTCACACCCTCCTCTACCACACACATAGCATGTCTGGTCTCCTCTCCTCTCTCTGCCCTCTCGCCTTCACTGGGAGGAGAGAGGGCACACCCACACACACTCTATCGTCTCTCTCTCTCTCTCTCTCTCTCTCTCACACACACACACA
>NC_088224.1:50489975-50632475 GCF_036934945.1 Oncorhynchus masou masou | reverse complement strand
CCCACCCACTTTTCCAAAGCACAGCCTCCACACCACTAGATGGATATCTTCAACCACCAACTTACCATCCTGAGACAAGGCTTAGAAAAGCCTACAAATATCTCCCCCACGGCACAACCCAAGGGGGGGGCACCAACCCGGACAGGGAGATCACGTCAGTGACTCTACCCACTCAAGGAAAGCACCCCTCCTAGGGATGGCATGGAAGAACACCAGTAAGCCAGTGACTCAGCCGCTGTAATAGGGTTAGAGGCAGAGAATCCCAGTGGAGAGAGGGGAACCGGCCAGGCAGAGACAGCAAGAGCGTTTCGTTGCTCCAGTGCCTTTCCATTCACCTTCACACTCCTGGGCCAGACTACACTCAATCATAGGACCTACTGAATATTATATTTTGTAGGTTAGCAGCAAAACCTTGAAATCAGCCCTAGCCTTAACAGGAAGCCAGAGGCTAACACAAGAGTAATATGATAAAATATTTTGGTTCTAGTCAAGATTCTAGCAGCCATGTTTAGCAATAACTTAAGTTTATTTATTTGTTTATCAGCATTGCAGTAGTCTAACATAGAAATGACAAAAGCATGGATACATTTCTCTGCATCATTTTTGCACAGAAAGGTCCTGATTTTTGCAATGATAAGTAGATGGAAACTGCCTACTCCCTAACTCCGCTGCCAGAAACAGGCACAGACACACTTACACACACACATGCACACACACAAACAAACACATTATACAAGCCAACTCAACAACTAAATAGTGTTTACTGCGCTGGAAAAAGTACTCGATTGTCATACTTGAGTAAAGGTAAAGATACCTTAACAGAAGATCACTAAAGTAAAAGTGAAAGTCACCCAGTAAAATACTACTTCAGTAAAAGTCTAAAAGTATTTGGTTTGAAATATATTTTAAGTATCAAAAGTAAATGGGAGTGCTAAAATGTACTTTGGTATCAAAAGTAAAAGTAGAAGTACAGATACCCCTAAAAACTACTTACTGTAAGTAGTACTTTAAAGTATTTTTACTTAAGTACTTTACACCACTGCTGTCCACACACTGGCCAGTTCACTTCACTAGTGGAGGTGATACTGAGAGTGTCTTTAATGGAGTTTTAGGGGATTCAGACAAAGGCAACTCTCTGTGCTCTGGCCCCTCACACTGGGCTGCCTGTGTTGGGTGACATAGAGCAGGTACAGGGCCACAGGGAGGGGTACAGGGCCACAGGGAGGGGGAACAGATCCACCCCCTCGTGATTTATGGTTTTAATGGGATGGAGAGCTGGCTCACATGCTGCCTGCATGGGGCTGCTCAGAGCCTCCGGTCTGGAGCAGTTTCCTTATTTAAAGGGAAAAGTACACTGTCACAGTGCAACTGAGGGGCCAAGGGTTTGATTCAAGAGCACGCTGGATATGTAGTGAGAGAGTATTCCTCAGTCACTCTTGGAGAAGAAACAGAAGTTGGTTGCAAAGCAGTTGATTTAGATGAAGTATGTGTTAAGCTTGTCCTTTAAACAGCCACTGGAAGGGGGAAGATACGTGGGATCTGTGCAGTGTAGTGTTGCGTTGCGTTGTGTAGCGTACCGTTGCGTGGTGTTGAGTAGTGTTGAGTTGTGTCGTGTTGGGTTGCATAGTGTCATATGGATGACCTTATAATCCTTCATCCCGAGGAGAGAGTCACATGCCAACAGGGCGACAGAGAGAGGTGTGTAGCGGCTGGATGCGATGGGTGGTGAGTCAGGAGAGAAAGGCCTGATTGGTTAGCACTTTGTCCTGCCAGGCCTTTTTCTCTGTGGCCTGCTTTGTAATTACAAGAGCCCATCTCCAGCAACAATAGACAGACACACACACACAGACACACATTGGCATGCACGCACATACATGCACACACTCACGCATACACACGCACGCACACACGCACGCACGCAGCACGAACAAACGCACGCACACACGCAGCACGCATGCAGCATGCACGCACACACACACACACACACACACACACACACACACACACACACACACACACACACACACACACACACACACACACACACACACACAGAGACAGGCAGGTGGCTACAAATTCATATACGCAATAAAATACATGTTATTATACACCACAATACACAAAAAGCAAAACACAATCATAAAAAACAGACACGTTCTTCAGTATAAAGGTCTCCGAACAACTGTCTGAAATGGCACCAATTCCTCCAATTTTAAAGTGTATTGTAGATCATTCCACACGTAAGGGGCAAGGAAATGAAAGGCTGATTCACCTGACTCTCTAGAAACCAAAAGAGTCTCCAGAGTTAACCAAACCTGTGAATGGGTTTGATAACATGCCATTTTAAATCTTAACAATGATTTCAGGTAAGTTGGAAGTTTGTGGAGCAGGGCTTTGTAAACAAAAAGAGTGTAATGCTGTGATCTACATTACTTCAAAGAGGTCCAGCCAACCTTTTGGTAAAGAATACAGTGATGAGTAATACAACTGTCTCCTGTGACAAAATGAAGACCGCTATGAAAAATGGCATCCAAGGGATTAAGAGTAGAGGCAGCTGCACTTTGATAAATAGCATCACCATAACAACAACAGGTAGAAAGGTTGATAAATAGTATCACCAATATCAACAACAGGGAGAAAGGTTGATAAATAGTATCACCATAACAACAGGTAGAAAGGTTGATAAATAGTATCACCATAACAACAGGTAGAAAGGTTGATAAATAGTATCACCATAACAACAGGTAGAAAGGTTGATAAATAGTATCACCAATATCAACAACAGGGAAAAAGGTTGATAAATAGTATCACCATAATCAACAACAGGGTGAAAGGTTGATAAATAGTATCACCAATATCAACAACAGGGAGAAAGGTTGATAAATAGTATCACCATAACAACAGGTAGAAAGGTTGATAAATAGTATCACCATAACAACAGGTAGAAAGGTTGATGAATAGTATCACCATAACAACAGGTAGAAAGGTTGATAAATAGTATCACCATAACAACAGGTAGAAAGGTTGATAAATAGTATCACCATAACAACAGGTAGAAAGGTTGATAAATAGTATCACCAATATCAACAACAGGGAGAAAGGTTGATAAATAGTATCACCATAACAACAGGTAGAAAGGTTGATAAATAGTATCACCATAACAACAGGTAGAAAGGTTGATAAATAGCATCACCATAACAACAACAGGGAGAAAGGTTGATAACTAGTATCACCAATATCAACAACAGGGAGAAAGGTTGATAAATAGTATCACCATAACAACAGGTAGAAAGGTTGATAAATAGTATCACCAATATCAACAACAGGGAGAAAGGTTGATAAATAGTATCACCATAATCAACAACAGGGTGAAAGGTTGATAAATAGTATCACCATAACAACAGGTAGAAAGGTTGATAAATAGTATCACCATAACAACAGGTAGAAAGGTTGATAAATAGTATCACCATAACAACAACAGGTAGAAAGGTTGATAAATAGTATCACCATAACAACAACAGGTAGAAAGGTTGATAAATAGTATCACCATAACAACAGGTAGAAAGGTTGATAAATAGTATCACCATAACAACAGGTAGAAAGGTTGATAAATAGTATCACCATAACAACAACAGGTAGAAAGGTTGATAAATAGTATCACCATAACAACAGGTAGAAAGGTTGATAAATAGTATCACCATAACAACAGGTAGAAAGGTTGATAAATAGTATCACCATAATCAACAACAGGGAGAAAGGTTGATAAATAGTATCACCATAATCAACAACAGGGAGAAAGGTTGATAAATAGTATCACCATAATCAACAACAGGGAGAAAGGTTCACTGCACAATCTGCTTCCTGCTGACTAGAGAGAGACATGATCTGTTTCTGTAAACAAAGCCCAGTTTAAATCTTAGCTTCTTAATAACAAGCTCAGTCATATGTTTTTGAGACGTTAAGTAATTGTCAATCCAAATACCAAGGTACTTGTATACAGGGACTTGTTATAGAACCATCCGATGAGTAAAGATGTAATCCATCTGAGACAATCTTATGAGAACTTGAAAACAACAGTAAGGGCTTCCTGCACAACTGCAAAATTGGACTGTAGCCTTGTCACAGCCAGGACGGTAGCCAGGACAGTAGCCAGGACGGTAGCCAGGACGGTAGCCAGGACGGAAGTCAGGTCAGCAGTCGGGACCATTGCCTACATAATAGTATCATCCGCATCTAGATTATTGTTTTTTTCTTGACCAATAGCATTTATATAAATTATGAAGAGAACAGGTCTTAATATCGACCCCTGTGGAACACCTTTATGTACTTCAAGAAATGAGGACTTAACCCCATTAATCACAATAGCCTAAGTTTTGTCACTAAGATAATCATGAAGCCATGAAAGCTCAGGCCTATCGAGAACAACTTCTTCAATAAAATAGCATGATCAAAAGCTTTTGACAGGTCCACAAACACAGCAGCACATTTCATTTGAGTGTCTAAAGCATTGACAAGATCATTAACAACTAAAGTGGTTGCTGTAATAGTGTTATGCCCAGGCCTAAACCCTGATTGGTTTGCATTCAAAATATACTTTGGAGATAAAAAAGAGCAAAGTTGTGGATTTACCAAGGATTCAAGCATCTTAGCTTGTAGAGAGAGAAAGAGAGAGAGGGAGAGGGAGCCCCCCTCTTCCCCACTTGTGGCGTGCCAGCGTTTGTGTGTATTTGCATGTCCTGGCCGTCTGGCGAGTGTGTGCATGTCGAGCAGAGAGACACATCTGCCTAATGAGAGGGGCACTGACAATGACAGTGTTAAAGGCTGTGTTATTGCGTGTGTGTGTGTGTGTGTGTGTGTGTGTGTGTGTGTGTGTGTGTGTGTGTGTGTGTGTGTGCGTGCGTGCATGCGAGAGCATGTGCACGTGCATGCATTTACGTGTGGGAGTGCATGTGTGTGTGTGCGCAGCCACTGGGGTTGAGTGTGTAATTATACTGGGGGCTAACAGTGTGCATGCACACTAAAGGGCTTAGTCACCCAGCCAGTCTCAGTGTGTGTACTCAGAACACAGCTCTGTTCTCACCATGGCTCACTACTGGGCTGAAGATGCCCAGTGACAATGGGTCAGCAGGTGTAGAAGCACAAACGCACTCACACGCACACGCACACACACACACTCGCAGCAGCACTCACACGGGTTCCATACAGTATGCACACATAAACACACCGCTGATGTGCAGTGAGGTTGCTGGCTGGGTAGGCCTGGCTATAATCAAAGCCAGATTTACTCACAAAGAAACCTTGATGAAGCCCAAGTTCCAGCCAGGTTGCTCAAGATCCACTTTAAAATCTGACGTTAGTCCAAGTACCCGGGACGTTGAACGATGCCTTCAAATCTGGCCACAAGGGGTGATGGTGAGTGCTATTACAATGAAGTAGGCTTGGGTTTTGCTAGGGTGTTGTGGACGGTAAGCCGCGAGCTCTGAGGATAGTGTGTTCAATCCCAGTGATAGGCACTCGTTTTTTAAGTGTTTTTTCCCCCAACCGTATCCCAAACCTTAACCCTTACCGTAACCATTCATAACTCTATCCAAACCTTAACCCTTAATCATTCATAATCCTATCCTAAACCTTAACCCTTAATCATTCATAATCCTATCCCAAACCTTAACCCTTAATCATTCATAATCCTATCCCAAACCTTAACCCTTAATCATTCATAATCCTATCACAAATCTTAACGCTTAGTTTAACCATTCGGAGTTAATGCCAAAACTTAACCAGCTGCGAGGTGCCGGCATCAGTAGCTGCAGCAGGAGGAGCAACCCAGGGTGACCAAAACACCTTGGAATTTGACGTTTGGCGAAATGTCTAAATTTGATGTTTGGAGAAATGTGGACAAACGTCAGAATATGAAGTAAAATTGGTCAAACCATGAGATCTTGTAAGTTCACCGTACCGTACAACAGATAGCTCCAACAACCAGAGTGGCAAAGTCTATTAACTGAAATTGACAACAAAAAAATCCCTCCCCCTCTCAACATACACACACACACACACACACTGGTGTAATAATTGTCCACTTATCTGTCTGGCCCCTTGCACTGCTAACATGGGGTCACTGAGGCAGTGCATTAGCTTTGATGTGCACTCTATCTAGAATGATGGGGGCTGTTAGCACAACTCCCCGACAAGCAGCTGCTCTAATAATAGTGTGTAAATCACTGTGATTATTGCTCTGACAGCAGACCATGTCATAGACTAGGCTGTACGACTCTAGTGGTTTTAGGTAAAGTGATGTTTTAAGAAGGCCTGGCCACTGTAGTTAAAAGATCCATTGTAGTTTGGTAATAACACAAATCGACTGGAGAGGAGTGTTGTCAACGCAGTCTTGTCAGTGTTGTTGGGTGTTTACAGTTTGGTTAATGGTAGACTGCAGGTCGTGATGAGGACTACAGTTATGCTGATATCAGTGTTCGTGAAAGGGCATGGTTTAGGAGGGCACTAGAAGCGTGTTAAGAGTCATTTTTCACACACTGAAAGTATACTTACTGTGTGATGAAAAACTACTGTATCAATAAAGAGTGGTTATAGGATCAATGCTCAGGTAGAAAGACGACCTGCCTTTCTTTATTTATTGACTTTTTTTGACACACACTCCCCCATTTCTCTCTCTCTCTCTCTCTCTCTCTCTCTCTCTCTCTCTCTCTCTCTCTCTCTCTGTCTCTTGCTATCTCCCCTCTCTGTCTCTCCTTTGTATGTCTCTCTGTCTCTATCTCTGCCTCTGTCTCTCTCACTCTCTGTCTCTCACCCCGCGGCAGTGTAGCTGACATTCTTGCTTCCTGTTACGCAGGAAATCATCGTTCGTCTCAATAACGGAGGGCCATAAAATCACATTTCAGCACCATCGATTTTTATTTCATAGTAAATGGCAGTGGGGCCCCGCTGACTGCCGTGTAAATGTTTATCCGATAAGCCCGGTTAAAGAAGTTCACCGGCTCAATAGTTCAGCAACCCGGCAGCAGAAAAATCAACGCTAATTCGATGAGAGGCAGCAAAACAAATTCCAGCCGCATTGTTTCTTGTAAAACCCAGGAGAGGAGAGGGGTTATGAGAATTTGCAAAGACACTCTGCAAACAAGTCTCCTGCCGTACAGTGGGGGATGAGAATCAAAGGTTCTAAGGCGCTAAGCACGGTCCCCTGTTGAGGACTAATGTTTTAATATGTATGTCAAATTGACATTTTATCTTATGCGATGGAGATGAAACAAGAATCCACACAGTGTTGTCTCAGTCCTGAATAATCAGACAACGTTTGAGCTTAGTGAGAAGAACAAATTTACTCTATGCATTGGAAAGAGGACCAATGATAAATCTGCTTCCTGTTACTGGGCTACTCTGATTGGCTAAAGTTACAGTAGCAGCGTTAGTGGGTTTTGTGGAATATGTTCTCTTAACATTTCATAATAACTTCCATGAATAAGGCTTTATAAATGCTTATAAACATGTATAAATGTTAACAAATAATGAAATGCTTAGTCGTGAAGTGTTCATAAGACGTTCTGAGTTTTCAAGGAAGGGGTGTGACTGTGTGAAAAGCAAAACAAAAGTTCTCTCTGACGTCATCAGTCCTTCCACATGCGGCATTCTGACATTCCCTTTCTCGTTCTTCTCTTACGCACTCACATGTTTCCTCCTCTCTGTCTTACACACTCACATGTTTCCTCCTCTCTGTCTTACACACTCATATGAGTAGACACACAGCTAGAACACACACACACACACACTCACTGATGCATTGGTCTGCGTTTTCCATCGACGATCAGAATCATTCCTGTCTTATTCATTCTCATCTAAATGGCAAAACGGACACTCCTACAGATCCCATTTGTTTGTGTCTGATATTATAAACAGGAAATAACAACAGTGCACAGACCTGCTTGGGGATAACCACCTTGCCAAAAAACAAATCCTGCTATTGCCCCAGTCCGATAATCTATTATTAATTGTCAGTGTACAGCTGCCTCCTAGCAGGGCTCCTTTGAGAGGGAACGGAGGTGGAAGAGGTGTTAGAGGGCCTGGAGGTGCTGGAGGAGGCTAGAGGAATCAGTCTGCGGGGCTGTCTGGCACACCATCGGCCTGGAAGAGACTGCCCCAGCCTGGGTAGGGCATGTGCGGGAGACTGGGGGTGATTGTGGTTGCTGAGGGAGACTGGGGAAGGCTTGGGCAGGCCAGGTGGAAGAGCTGGGCCTCTGGCAGATCCACCTAGCTCTGCAGATGTTGTGCCTCCCACACCCGGATGCTCTGGGCACTAGAGATGGAGGTAAGAGGGGGAAGTGGTAGGGCTGAAGGTGAAAGGGGAGTGCACCGAGCATGGAAGTAAGGGAGGGGGGGGTTATGGCATGGATAGATTTTGGTCCTACTCTTCCTCATTCTCCCTCCCATTCCCCTGCCAACACATCATGTCTGCATCTCAAATAGCACCCTATTCCTTATATAGTGAACTATTTTGGACTATATGGGTCCTGGGATGTACTCTATAGGTTATGGGTGCCCTTTTTCTATCTCCATTTTCATTCATGTCATATCATTGACTCATTCTCATTCCACCTCTTATCTTTTTCTGACACGTTCTCCATGATGTAAATGCTGGGAAGAGGAGAATAAAAAAAGAGAAGGAGGAAAAGGAGGAGAAGTGAATGAAGCAGGATAGATACAGTGAAGGACCTTAATGCATCTCCTTCTCACAGATGGCTTTAGTGCCCTTTGTCTCCTCTCTCTCCTTTCTCTTTCTCCTACCCACAGATGGCTTTAGTGCCCTTTGTCTCCTCTCTCTCCTTTCTCTTTCTCCTACCCACAGATGGCTTAGTGCCCTCTGGCTCCTCTCTCTCCTTTCTCTTTCTCCTTCCCACAGATAGCTTTAGTGCCCTTTGTCTCCTCTCTCTCCTTTCTCTTTCTCCTTCCCACAGATGGCTTAGTGCCCTCTGTCTCCTCTCTCTCCTTTCTCTTTCTCCTTCCCACAGATGGCTTTAGTGCCCTTTGTCTCCTCTCTCTCCTTTCTCTTTCTCCTTCCCACAGATGGCTTAGTGCCCTCTGTCTCCTCTCTCTCCTTTCTCTTTCTCCTTCCCACAGATGGCTTTAGCGCCCCTCTGTCTCCTCTCTCTCCATTCTCCTTCTCCTTCCCACAGATGGCTTAGTGCCCTCTGTCTCCTCTCTCTCCTTTCTCTCCCCCACCTCTCTCCCCACTTTCTCTCTCCCTTCCACTCCTCCTTCTTACCACACCTCTCTCTCCCCTCTCCCTCTCTCTCGGACAGGCATCAATGGGAAAAGGAAATATGCAAGATCGACAGAAGTGTCACATTCGGGCTAAGAGGTTTACTTTGTGCGTTTTAACTGAAGTGCGTCCCGACCATAGCACGTGGCGGCTCCTTCGACATTTGATGTTTCCCCGAGAGCGAATCATTTTTCTTGTCATATAAGCATTACCGACAGGTGGAATATGTGAGGGTGAGGCTGAATGTAGGGCTATATGATGGAATTATGGCTGCCAACTGTCATCAGACCGCTTGTCATTCATTTTATAATTAGTCTATTTCCTCTGGGCCGGTCCAATGACACGCCATGTTAGAAGGTATCGTTGTCAAGCTACTTTACTAATCTGTCTGGAACTGACTGGTAACCAAACCACAGCACAATTATTACAGAAAATCAATAGTGCACAGGTGAGCAATTTCACCTCACGAGGGTCAGTGTGGGTGTAGGGTTTTGCAAGGCCTGACACGCCTTGATTCTACAACTCAAAGCCTTCATCAACGACTTTGATCAGTTTACCAGCTAAATCAGGTGGGCTACTGCTTGGCTGGAGCAACAGCCTGCACCCACACTGGCTTCCGCAGGTTAAGGTTGCCCAACTCTGCCATGGACCTTGTTCTCTTGCCCAATCCATTCTCCATTGCTCTCAATGTAGCAACCCTTATTCCTCCACTGCTCCCCTCTTCTCTCACTTCTCTTCTGTCCTCTTCCCTCCATCCTTACAGTGACTGACACGTTGGCTTGCATGTCCTCAAGACTGGGTCCTTTCCACAATATGGCATGAATCAACGTTTACAAAAAAATGATTCTCCAAATTTGCTCCTCCTCCTCTCTCTGGCACTCATCCTCTCTACATCTCTCTCTTAACATCTCTCTCTCTCTTTTTCTCTTGCTCTCTCTAACATTATAAAGAACAGATTTTCCATAAAGGAAATGAAAAGTTCTGTTAGTAAAGGGGGGAGAAACATCAGACAGTCTGGTAAAGCTGACAACAGCACTCTAGCACCGGCCAGAAAGTGGTTTTCAGAAGAGTGGAGAAATCCAAAAGGCAGGTCAGATTACTGGTGTGTTTAAGAAATGTTTACAGACATGTAAAAATGTTCATAACATCGGTCAGAACATAGATTTTTTAATTGCTCTGACGAGCATGTCATGACTTGTGACCGAGCTGTAAAGAGAGAGAGAGAGAGAGAGAGAGAGAGAGAGAGAGAGCAAAAGAAAAAGAGAGAGAGAGAGAATGAAAGAGAGGGAGAGAGAGAGAGAGAGAGAGAGAGAGAAAGAAAGAGAGGGAGAGAGAGAGAGAGAGAGAGAGAGAGAGAGAGAGAGAGAGAGAGAGAGAGAGAGAGAGAGAGAGAAAGAAAGAAAGAGAGGGAGAGAGAGAGAGCAAAAGATGGATTAAGATGAAATGAGGCCTCACATGGCAACGCCATGTAAACATTCCTAGACTGATGATGTTACAGTAACAGGCTCCTTAACACCATGTTAGTGATATACACACACATACACATTCACGCACGCACGCGCACACAAACGAACACACACACACACACACTATACACTGTCCCTGTTCCTTAGCCAACCACGCTCTCCCTGCCTCCGCTGAATATCTGCCCTTTAAAAGGTTGAACCTCAAACACATTTTTTCAGCCCAGTGTTTTCTTTGGGTGGCACGTCAGAGTTCTCATTAGGTTAGATATATTAGTTTTTGATCAAATGCTGGAAAAGTGGTGCAAGGTCCACATGCTTATTTGAACTGTAATGTTGAATACACAAATAAGGCTGAGCTATGTTTGAGCTTGGAGCCCTTGGAGCACCAGCAGAGAGAGAGAGAGAGGTAGGGGGAGAGAGAGAGAGAGAGAGAGACAGAGAGAAAGAGAGACAGAGATAAAGAGAGAGAGAGACAGAGAGACATAGAGAAAGAGAGAGAGAGAGAGAGAGAGAGAGAGAGAGAGAGAAAGCGAGACAGAGAGAAAGAGAGACAGAGAGAAAGAGAGAGAGTGAGAGAGAGAGAGAGAGAGAGAGAGAGAGAGAGAGAGAGAAAGAGAGACAGAGAGAAAGAGAGAGAGAGAGACAGAGAGACATAGAGAAAGAGAGAGAGAGAGAGAATCGTCCTAGACCACCTCCTCCCCCTTAAATTAGAGCTACCAGTGCCATGCCGTGTCTAACGCCCAAGCCGAGTATGCTGCTCAAGTGAGCTGTGTAACAATCAAAGCTTAATGACATGTTATTGCCGTTCTATTACAATGGAACGCACACTACAGTACTAATTCACGTTCCGGTCTTACAATACAGGCTACAGGCCAGAACGACTTAGGAATTATTTTATTTGGTTATTTCTCTCAATGAGTCTCCTCGTCTGCACTCTGTGGGCTTTATTTCTCCCTCGTTCTTTCACCTTATCCTCCCGCTCTTTTACTTGTTCTCTGTTCTTGTCCCCTGTTCTCTCTTTCTGGAGATGTTGTGATGTCGACATTTTCTGTTGTTTGATGTTTTGCGATTCACGTTTTGTTTTCTGGAGGTCATCGACAGTTGAAGTCGGAAGTTTACATACACCTTAGCCAAATACATTTAAACTCAGTTTTGCACAATTCCTGACATTTAATCCTAGTAAAAATTCCCTGTCTCAGGTCAGTTAGGATCAACACCTTATTTTAAGAATGTGAAATGTCAGAATAATAGTATTAGTAGAGAGAATTATTTCTTCATTTCATCACATTCCCAGTGGGTAAGAAGTTTACATACACTGTCACGTCTAATCAAGGTGGGTGGAATCAGGCGCAGAGAGCAGATAGCGATATGAAAGTTTATTCTCCGGTGAACAAGAAACACGGTCAACCCAATACACACAGGGTGAACAATCCAACACAGGATAAAAGACGAACCGGAGAATAAGAACACAAGATACACCGACAGACATAGATGACAAATAAACAATCCCGCACAAAACAAGGGCGGGACAACCTACTATATATACAGACACTAATTAACTAAACAACACACAGGTGAAACCAATCAGACAAAACTAACAGATACACGAAAAGGGATCGGTAGTGGCTAGTAGGACGGTGACGACGACCGCCGAGCACCGCCTGAACGGGCAGGAGAGCCAACCTCTGCGGAAGTCGTGACATACACTCAATTAGTATTTGGTAGCATTGCCTTAAAATTGTTTAACTTGGGTCAAATGTTTCGGGTAGCCTTCCACAAAAAGTTGGGTGAATTTTGGCCCATTCCTCCTGACAGAGCTGGTGTAACTGAGTCAGATTTGTAGGCCTCCTTGCTCGCACACGCTTTTTCAGTTCTGCCCACAAATGTTCTATAAGATTGAGGTCAGGGCTTTGTGATGGCCACTCCAATACCTTGACTTTGTTGTCCATTTTGCCACAACTTTGTCATTGTCCATTTGGAAGACCCATTTGCGACCAAGCTTATACTGATTGACTGATGTCTTGAGATGTTGCTTCAATATATCCACATCATTTTCCTGTCTCATGATGCCATCTATTTTGTGAAGTGCACCAGTCCCTCCTGCAGCAAAACACCCCCACAACATAATGCTGCCAACCCCGTGCTTCACGGTTGGGATGGTGTTCTTCGGCTTGCAAGCCTCCCCCTTTTTCCTCCAAACATAACGATGGTCATTATGACCAAACAGTTCTATTTTTGTTTCATCAGACCAGAGGACATTTTTCCAAAAAGTAAAACCTTTGTCCCCATGTGCAGTTGCAAACCGTAGTCTGGCTTTTCTATGGTGGTTTTGGAGCAGTGGCTTCTTCCTTGCTGAGTGGCCTTTCAGGTTATGTTGATATAGGGCTCGTTTACTGTGGATATAGATACTTTTGTACCTGTTTCCTCCAGCTTCTTCACAAGGTTCTTTGCTGGTGTTCTGGGATTGATTTGCACTTTTCGCACCAAAGTACGTTGATCTCTAGGAGACAGAACGCGTCTCCTTCCTGAGCGGTATGATGGCTGCGTGGTCCCATGGTGTTTAATATTTGCGTACTATTGTTTGTACAGATGAACGTGGTATCTTCAGGCGTTTGGAAATTGCTCCCAAGGATGAACAAGACTTTTGGAGGTCTACAATTTTTTTCTGAGGTCTTGGCTGATTTATTTAGATTTTCCCATGATGTCAAGCAAAGAGGCACTGAGTTTGAAGGTAGGCCTTGAAATACATCCACAGGTACACCTACAATTGACTAAAATGATGTCAATTAGCCTATCAGAAGCTTCTAATCCAAGCTGTTTAAAGGCACAGTCAACTTAGTGTTTGTAAACTTCTGACCCACTGGAATTGTGATACAGTGAATTATAAGTGAAATAATCTGTCTGTAAACAACTGTTGGAAAAATGACTTGTCATGCACAAAGTAGATGTCCTAACCGACTTGGTAAAACTATAGTTTGTTAACAAGAAATTTGTGGAGTGGTTGAAAAACTAGTTTTAATGACTCCAACCTAAGTGTATGTAAACCTCTGACTTCAACTGTATATTAAGATTATCATCAAAAAGAGCCAAAACAATGGGTTTCGCTGTGCAATAAAAGCAGTTGTACTTCCCTAGCCTGATGCTTTCAACTCGACCCTCAGAATCTGCCACAACAAACACATGAAAAACCCACAGCTCGCCCGTCACATGTGATTTATTTCATATTTCCATTTGATTCTGAACTGTTCCCGGCATTTAGAGGCTTTTAGTCTCTCAGTCTCTTTCTCTGCTGTTGTCCAGGGCTTGTTTATATGGTTATTTTGGGAACATGGTGAGGGAGGGAGGGAGGGAGGGAGGGAGGGAGGGAGGGAGTGAGGGAGGGAGTGAGGGAGTGAGGGAGGGAGGGAGGGAGGGAGGGAGGGAGGGAGGGAGGGAGGGAGGGAGGGAGGGAGGGAGGGAGGGAGGGAGGGAGGGAGGGAGGGAGGGAGGGAGGGAGGGAGGGAGGGATCCTCTCAAGGTCTGCCCACACTGGAGATGGTGGATCTGGGCATAGTAGGGCCGAGAGAGGCTGTGGATCCATGGATCCTGCTCAATTTGTCACACAACCATCCTCTGGCTGGACCTAAGCTACAGGAGGCACAGGCACAACAAGTGGTTTTGGGGCGCATCCCATATCGTGATTACAGTTAGTGTTCACTAATTCAGAGCAGAGGCAGGCAGACCACATGACTGGCAGTCAAGAGTAAATTTCGATGTTTAATTTGAAGAACAGAGAAACAGGAAAAGATCCCACACATCAGCCAGCCGGAGAAATGACCCCAGGCAAAAGAAGAAAGGGTACTTTTCTTTCCCGGGGTGGATGAAGTTTGAGAAACCTTGACAATGGAGTGATTAAGGTGTTGAACATGTTAACAACAACACTTGACATTCTTTATACATGTTATATATACATGCCACTGCATCAGAACGTTATAAAGTTAGGATTGAGTCCATCAATGGCAAAAAGTCATGTTCCCCTGCACAAACACACCAGTGAACTCTTTGAAAAGCAGAAGCTGACATCCTTAGGAAAGACAAATGCTTCTCTCTTTCCGTCTCCTTTTTGTGTGTCTTTGTACGTGTACGAACCAGAAGGAAACACAAGTCTGCTCTGAGCCCTGCACCGGGGGTAACCAACCAACTCCCAGTTTCTTTCTTTCTATCTTAAAATAAAATAAATGTATAATGCTGTTAGATATATTTGGCGAGGTGGTGCTGATTTCAATGCCAAATGTCAAATCACCTCCCTATGACTGGAAGGCCTCTTTATGCTAATCACCGGGGCTTTAGTATTCAGATGATATGTCTACACAGCGCCTGAGTGTGTTTTTAATATCCCTAGGAGAGGGGTGTATGCAAGTGTGTGTGCATCTCTGTCTGAGAGTGTGAAAGAGAGAGAGAGAGAGAGAGAGAGAGAGAGAGACCTTTCAGACTGTCTCACCCAGGGGCGTCTGTGGCAACGATGGCGGCGCTACTACCCTGACTCGGGCCGCGGTGGTGCGGGCGCCTCTTCTGTTTTAACCGCGGGAAGGAACAAAAAGAGCAGCAGGAATGTTTATTAACACCTCTGTCGGCTCACCCCCCACCCATCTCTTCCTCCTCGCTCCTGCCTCCTCCAGCACCAGTAGGCTGCCCTGATTAGCGCCCGTCTGTAATTACACAGTAAGGAGAGGTGTGCTGCTCCGTACCACTCCTCATGGGGTAGCCCTGATTAATGTGGGGGGGGGGCACTGCCTGCCATAACACTGATGGGTATCATTGAAGGGGTGAAGGGGGGAGATTTTATTTTTCTTTGTGCAAGTAAAGATGGAGCGGGCTTCGAGTCGGAGGCACTATAGGCTGTGCACTTTGCTGCCCCGAAGAGAGGCAGAAAGGGTGTTATTTGAGCTTGTTTTGATTCTTTTAACATGAGCTCTTTCTCCGACTGTCGCCTTTGTAAAACAGGAAATCAAATAACAGAAGGAACAGGATGAAATCTACTTCCCCCTAACCCTGTTCAAATTCTGCCAGCCCCTCCAGCATATACATACCAAAATAAAAAAAAGTGCTATCTTCACTAGAAAAACTACATTTCTCATTCCTCTAAGTTTGAGAAATTATCTTCCACTTGCGTGTGTGCATATATGTGTGTGTGCATATATGTGTGTGCGTGTGTGTGCGTGTGTGTGTGCGTGTGCGCGTGCCTGTGTGTGTGTGTGTGACAGTGCGTGTGTGTGTGTGTGTGTGTGTGTGTGTGTGTGTGTGTGTGTGTGTGTGTGTGTGTGTGTGTGTGTGTGTGTGTGTGTGTGTGTGTGTGTGTGTGTGTCAGTGCGCGTGTGTGTGTGTGTGTGTGTGTGTCAGTGCAGGGTCAGACAGGGTGACAGGCAGTGTTCATGCTGTAGTGTGAAGGACTGAGACCTGGGGTCAGGCTGAAGTTAAAGGTCAGGAGTTGACAGCTGCTGATTGGGATTCTTACTCAGAGATAGTCATGAATAACCCACACTTTTGCAGTAATCAAATTTATGTTGATAAGAGATCTTTGGAATTTGATTTTCACATGCGTTATGTTATGGTCATAAGATATCAAACTCTGGTTCTTTGGGTTTTAATTTAGACTTTCATTAGTAACCTACTTTAAGGTATTTTATATGCTGGGCCAATTTCTTGTGTGATTCTGTGTATCAGCTGTAGACCGCTGAGATTAAAGGCCTGCCTGCCTGCCTGTACAGGACCACATCATAGCAGAACAGATATACAGCTGAGTGCTGCCATCTATTGGTCAGACCAGGGAACAGGGCCAAGGGGGCTTGCAAGTTGTCCTAATATGGACACCGTACATGTTCGAGTCAGTTCATCTAATAAACAAAGCCTTGCGCCTTGTGGAGTGTTTACAAAACATGACGATGTTTTTACGAGTTAATATTTAGTCAGCCTCGCTTTTCACGTACACAAGTGCTCTCGCAGCGAATCTGCATAGTCTTACCTGAGTGAGCAGGTAATCAAGGAGAATTCTTCAAGAGGCGTATGCTTTCAAGTGCGCTATGATCACTTACCTGTGTACAGCTTGCTGGTATTACTGAGAGTGTCAAGATAACTCACAACGACGTGTGGTGGAGTTATTGCTCTGACTACGAGCCTTCTGGTTCTAGCTGAAGCTCTCGGTTTGATCTTTTATTTAGATTCCTTTTTGCTCACGATTCCAGGATTTTCTTCTTTAAAAAAAAGCATTTTATAGTCAACAACTACAAAGCACGGGCATTCATTCTATGGACAGAGGCACTCGGAGGCATTTATGAACAGCAAAGAGAGAAACACAGACTGTGGTTTATGGTGCCAGGATGATAGAATATCACCAACACTCGGTGCTCCCAATTAAAATAGCTTTATCTATGCCCGGATAGACCATAGTGTTGTCTGAATTGGATATGAAAACAGAACTGCGGTTATTGTTATACATTCCGTTGGATATGTAAGTGGATGGACTGTGCGCCGTAGAGTTGCATATGCATTGAAGTGGTCCCCTGTTTTTTGTGTTTTTTGTTTTTTTTTCAAAAGGGAAGGGGGGGGGGGCTAAAACAATTATTATACCATTAGTTTTCCTCGGGTTACAATTGTGGCATAATGCAATAGGATTCATCTATTTCCTTCATTTTCTTTCTTAGAGAGCGACATGCAATTTAATTACCCCATGCCCCTCTTTGGCTGCCTGAGCGAGGGCGAGCGTCTCTTCGCAAAGACTGCAGAGCGGCCCCCTCGCGTCTCTCACTCACTTCTCGTAAAGGATCGAGGGTGGCGAAACAATGATGGATAGACTCTGAAAAGTGCATTATTTCTGATGCATTTTTGATTATTTTTACCCTTTCCCTTTTTTCACGTAATACAATAAGCCACGATATACCCTGAGTTCTGTCAAATGCATGGATATTGCAACGGCTCGGGCCGCTACCCATTCCCTTTACTGTTAAGAAAGGAACTGTGCAGGCAACTCCTATTGTCTCTGAAACTCTGGGATTCATAGGGTTCTCTTCCTCTCTTCGTTTCTTTCTCTTTCTCTCTCACATACACGCTCACTCTCGCTCACTCTCTCTCTCTCTCTCTCCGTATGGCTCTATCTCCCTCCGTCTGTCTTTTCACCCCCGATTACATATCACTCTCTCTCTCTCTTTCCCTCTCTCTGTTTGTCTCTTTCTCTTGCCTGTAGCATGCTTGGAGACATTCACAGTTGGACCGGTGCCTCCATTCTCTCTGAAGACTGGGCTGTATCGTTCCCTATCTGAAGAATTTCAAGGGCCTCTTTAAAGTAAACAAATCAATAATGCTCATATGAGGGGTGAAAACCGAGGTTACATTCATATGAGACAATTTCCCACATTTTTCCCTTTAACAAAATGTTTCAGACACATCCCCGCTCCTCCAACCTACCCTGGAGATCCCGTGACCTCTTGTTGAGTTTACATAATGCATGCTGTGAATAAAATCAGTCAAAAAAAAAAACAATGTTGTTTAACATTCTCTACCTCATATGTGTATGTGTGTACAGTACAGTAAGAATTCTAAGTCAGTATCTGCAATTGAGCTTCTAATTTCACTTAAAGTGGACCAGGAAGTGGACTATTCATCGTGCTAATGTGGCATGGGCCTCGCTCAAAGACATGCTGTAGGACTAGGAGACTCTTGACGCTGTTCTACACTGTTGTTGCCACAATATTGATTAGCAAAGCACTGCCAGCTCAAATGATAAACCAGAATTGAACACAAGCACTGAATTCTACAGCCATCACGATATTAAGAAAATACTGTTCAATCCACTTAAATTCTGTTCAAACTAGCTTTATGTCAAAGGGACAACCCAATGTTGGCCACAACAATGCAATCACTGAAATTAAAAGTCAATATTGTAATATACTGATGATAATCTTACTAAATCTATGTGAAAAGAGAGTGGTTGTGTGTGGCTGGTTGATCGGTCACGTCCTATGGTATGGTGTCCTGGACAGTCAGGAAGCCCATCACAGTAAGCTCAAATGCTTTCATAAACCATAGTCTAATGTAGCCGTCCTCCCAAGTCTCGTTCATCACTCAGCTTTGAGGCTGTCCTAATATGGACACCGTATCACAGCGTTGAGGGTAAAGGAACCATAAAACGGAGCAGCTCTTCCAAACGTTTGTTGTGGAGCCCGTATATGTTGAGCCTCCTCCAACCATGTTCTTCTCTCAGGTAGAGCGAACTGCTTTGATTCGACAGAGGGCTTTACTAAGACAGGTGCTGATAGGTCTGTGTGCTAGGGGGAGGGGTCAGGGCTACAGGTGAATGCGGTACAGGTGAGTTTGGCAGCGGAACTCAGGCTCGTCTGTCGAACATGTCACTGGGATCAGCTCCAAAGGCTTTTGTTGGCATGGAACTTCCCTCACAAAGAACAACAATGTAGTAACTCTGGGAAGGACACATCATTGGCTAACCTCCAACAGGAAATTACCAAAAAAGAACAGATGATTATTTTTTGGGTTATGATTAAGCACACAGCCATGTATGTCATGATGACAACCTATCTGTGAGGTCACAGGTCACGCGACCCATTATTAGAGATGCATCACTGATTGCCATAGGCTGTATCACAACTTGAAATCTGGGCCTGTATTCATAAAGCGCCTCATAGTAGGAGCGCTGATCTAGGATCAGTTTTGCCATTTTAGATCATTATGAATAAGATTATATGGACAGGTAGGAGGTAATCCTAGATCAGCACTCCTAATCTGAGACGCTTTATAAATATGGGACGTACATAGTAACTCATGTACTGCCTAATGGTGCATTGATGTCATTGAGAGATTTGTTGTGAAATTAAAGGTACATTGGTGGATCTGAAGTTATGATTAATTTAAATGTATAATTTGAGTATAAAGTGTAACGTTTTTGCTTTAACAGGGCTCTTCATCAGAGCAATAATAGCCGTAAAAGACCTCTCCATCTCATATCTCCAGAACAATGTCTAAAAAAAGTTAGTGCAGAAGAGGAGTGCTTTCTTTAACTTTAACTTTCTCTTCTCTTGAATGCACACACACACACACACCACACACACACAAACAACCCCTCCCACACACACACAAACTACCCCCCCCCCCCCATGGTCCTCCAGACACAGCCTCTCCTGTGACATTTCATCAGCAGGTGTGTGAGGTGTCCCAGGCTTGTCCATGTGATTGGCTTTGTGTTGTGCTGTCGGTGACGGGGGGGGGGGGGGGGAGATTGATCGTCCCCCTGCAGCTGAGCTCTGGGAGGACCTGGCTGGCTGCTGTGAAAGGTCAGCCACCAGAGGTGAGGGCTTTGATATTGACTCCACAAAGGTTCTGTCTGATGAGACTATTATGTCTGCGACGCTGGGACACAGACCCACACACAGTGACACAGACACACAGTAACACACACACACACACCTCAATGACAACGTCATCCCCAAATATTACACACAAAGACAGGAATATGTACACAGACGCACTCACACATGCAGGCGTGCACGAACGCACACACATGTACACTCAAACACGCACGCATGCACACACTCACAGGCAGGCACCCATGGTCCATTGTCAAAAGTAGTGCACTATATAGGGAATAGGGCACCATTTGGGAAACATACTACTTACTGTATTTTGGCTGGTTGCTCACAGACAGAACATTCCATTTCCTCATGCTGACCCTTTCACATCATGACATAGTACAGACTCATAGGATACACTCTGTCATGCTCCCAAAATAAAGTTCTCTTCCATATTACAAGCCAGTCTGGATTCATTACCCGGTAGTCTGCATAGGTTTTCCAGCACTTTCCCCCTCTTACTCTTTTTTCATTTCCCTCTCTCTCCCTCTCTTTCTGACCCTCCCTCTCTCAGCACCACTGCGGCTGCTATTTTATCTCTCTCTCTCTTCCTCTCTCTTCCTTTACCTCTCTCATTTTCTCCCTTTCCCTCTCTCTCAGCACCACCGCTGCTGCTGTTTTCTGCTGGACGTTTCCTATCATTGTGCTTAATGTCGCTGCGCCAGGCTGTATGTATCCTGAGCCGTCTCCATCTGTGTCCCGCGCCCATTCGTCTTACGCCCACGTATTAATGAATGCTGGAACTAAACGGTTCCTCTCGGCCCTGTTTCTGGGGTCCGGGCCTACGTTAGCCCCTCGCTTTCGGGAACATGGCTACCTAATTAAAGGAAAACAAACGCTAGTACTTCCCCACCCTACTCGCTGCAAAACAGACGTTATTAGCGTGTAAAAGTCCAACTTCATGATTCATTAAGAAGAGGAAGTGAGAGCTGGTTGGACAGACCATACGCAAGCAGCGAATGGGAGGATGAAAGGAGGGAGGGAGGGGAAATAAGGAAAGGGCATAAGAAGGAGAGTGTGTGCACGTGTGCGTGTGCATGTGCACGTGCGTGTGTGTGTGTCTGATGTGTGAGGGTGTTGTGAGAACAACGGTTATTGATTGTGTTTAGAGAGGGCCATCAGAGTGAAAAGCTGTGCCAGGCTCATTCCTGTAATTACTAGCATTCTTCTGAGTGTGCGTCTGTATTGAGAGGAGAGGGTTGAGAATGACAGGAATGATGGTGAGAGAGAGGGGTGAGAGTGACAGGAATGATGGTGAGAGAGAGGGGTGAGAGTGACAGGAATGGTGGTGAGAGAGAGGGGTGAGAGTGACAGGAATGATGGTGAGAGAGAGGGGTGAGAATGACAGGAATGATGGTGAGAGATAGTGGTGAGAGTGACAGGAATGATGGTGAGAGAGAGGGGTGAGAGTGGCAGGAATGATGGTGAGAGAGGGGGTTAAGAGTGACAGGAATGATGGTGAGAGTGAGGGGTGAGAATGACAGGAATGATGGTGAGAGATAGGGGTGAGAGTGACAGGAATGATGTTGAGAGAGAGGGGTGAGAGTGACCAGAATGATGGTGAGAGAGAGGGTTGAGAGTGACAGGAAGGATGGTGAGAGAGAGGGGTGAGAATGACAGGAATGATGGTGAGAGAGGGGTGAGAGTGACAGGAATTATGGTGTTAGAGAGAGAGAGGGGTGAGAGTGACCAGGAATGATGGTGTTAGAGAGAGAGAGAGAGAGAGAGAGAGAGAGAGAGAGAGAGATAGAGAGGGATGAGAGGGACCAGGAATGATGGTGAGAGTGAGGGGTGAGAATGACAGGAATGATGGTGAGAGATAGGGGTGAGAGTGACAGGAATGATGTTGAGAGAGAGGGGTGAGAGTGACCAGAATGATGGTGAGAGAGAGGGGTGAGAATGACAGGAATGATGGTGAGAGAGGGGTGAGAGTGACAGGAATTATAGTGTTAGAGAGAGAGAGAGAGAGAGAGATAGAGAGGGATGAGAGGGACCAGGAATGATGGTGAGAGAGAGGGGTGAGAATGACAGGAATGGGGTGAGAGAGAGGGGTGAGAGTGGCAGGAATGATGGTGAGAGAGGGGGTTAAGAGTGACAGGAATGATGGTGAGAGTGAGGGGTGATAATGACAGGAATGATGGTGAGAGATAGGGGTGAGAGTGACAGGAATGATGTTGAGAGAGAGGGGTGAGAGTGACCAGAATGATGGTGAGAGAGAGGGTTGAGAGTGACAGGAATGATGGTGAGAGAGAGGGGTGAGAATGACAGGAATGATGGTGAGAGAGGGGTGAGAGTGACAGGAATTATAGTGTTAGAGAGAGAGAGAGAGGGATGAGAGTGACCAGGAATGATGGTGTTAGAGAGAGAGAGAGAGAGAGAGAGAGAGAGAGAGAGAGAGAGAGATAGAGAGGGATGAGAGGGACCAGGAATGATGGTGAGAGAGAGGGGTGAGAATGACAGGAATGGGGTGAGAGAGGGGTGAGAGTAACAGGAATGATGGTGAGAGAGAGGGGTGAGAGTGACAGGAGTTAGGGAGTGAAAGGATGGGGTTTTGGGGGGAGACAGAGAAAGGGTGACAAAGTGAGGAATGAGAAAGTAAAATGGGAGATGGGAGATTGTGAGAGGAATGGGGACTGTGTTTCATGTAAATTGTCCATTGACTCAACCATTACAATACATGTTGCTCAATCATGTATCAATAGTAAATGTAAGCACAATTACCGTAATGGGAATAAGATATATTTGCAACAAAGAGGATAGGAAGTGATAGGACATGGATAACAATGAAATGGAATAGTAAAGTTGAGATGCAGTATGTTCCTCCCTCTAGTAAAATCCTGATCTGTTCTACAGCACAGTTGTCGTGTTTTTTTTTGTGTGTGTTTTTTTGTTGTTGAATTTTCAGCCCCTTTTCTCCCCAATTTCGTGGTATCCAATTGTTGTAGTAGCTACTATCTTGTCTCATCGCTACAAATGGTAAACAAACTGCCCTTTGTTTACCATTGTCCTGTCGATTGCTGTTCCAATGTCCGTTGGTTCATGTGAGTACATGTGCTATGTTGTTTTGGGCCTCCGTGCCACGTATATTTTGCAGATGATTACCAGTCTCGTCCCGTGTGATAATCATTGTGCGATTGTGTATTTATTCGAGGTACTCCTCTCTTTTTTGTTTGGGTTTCAACCCTGTGTTTTGTATATGTTTTTGTTTGGTCTTCGTCTCCGTGCCTTTACACAACACGCTGTCATTTGGGAAATAAAAAAAACTATTACGCATTCCTGCGCCTGTCTCCCGACCCTTTATGCCAGGGTGACACATATAAGTGGTGCTCACTCAGATGTCAATCAGATGTTCTTATCACTTAACGTTTTTTTTAAGTACCGTTAACAAATATTAGATGACTTTGTTAATATAACTTTATTTATCTGTGTTCTGCTGATCTAAAGTTGAGTTTTTACAAGTTATGATTATTTAATGTTTTAAAGTCAATCTAACATTTATTAAATAAGTTGTACTTACTTGATTCTATTATGTTGATGTCTTTTTCTTAAAGTAATAAAGTAGTTGTCAGGCACATTCATATTTGAGTTAAAAACACTTGATTTATCTGTGTTGTGCTGATATAGATTTATTACGTTTCTGCAAGTTATTAATACTTAATAGGGCCAAGTGGCACTGATTTTAGAGGACTGTGGGTAATTCAACATTTTCAGACTTTATGATAGTTTTACATAATGTTGTATACATGTTTGAAGAAAGAAAAGTATATTTCTAAAATAGTATTAAGCAGTTTTGTCACGCCCTGATCTGTTTCACCTGGGTTTGTGATTGTCTCCACCCACCTCTAGGTGTCACCCGTTTTCCTCATTATTCCCAGGGTATTTATACCTGTGTTCTCTGTCTGTTGCCAGTTCGTCTTTTCTGTGCTCCGGCTTTTTCCAAGTCTCTGTTTTTCTAGTTCTGTCCTTTGCCTGCCCTGACACTGAGCCCGCCTGCCTGACCATTCAGCCTGCCCTGACCTAGAGCCTGCCTGCCACTCTGTACCTCCTGGACTCTGACCTGGTTTATGATCTTTTGCCTGTCCACGACCTGTCTCTTGCCTGCCCCTTGTTTTCAACTAAATATCAGAGACTCAAACCATCTGCCTCCTGTGTCTGCATCTTGCCCTGTATCGTTGTAAGTTTGTTCTGCTATGAGGTGTAACTGATCATGATGAATGGTTATCAAAACCGTCAAGCAAATTGACGTTTAATAACGAGACAAGCCATTCCCACCATGAACAAGGTCATGCGCACCACTTAAATGCTTACAGTTTACTAGAATGAGCACGGGTTCAAATGTCACCTCGTCAAGTACAGAAAACGATATTAAACATTAAGACACGACCACTGAAAACGACTCATCAGAACTACTTACACTTGACAAAAATGCGTAATAAAGGTTAATAATTTAAGGTAAATGGGCACTACCTTTTTATGTTCAATACAACAAATATTAAGTAACTTCAATCATTATAGTTCAGAATACACAATTCAGTTTAGTGTCAAAAAGTTTGTAAAACAGTTAAGTACTTAAAAAGATAACCACATGGGTGGTGGTCACTTTATTACTTGAAGTATTGAACACTGACATACTTTGAGTTGGGTTACTCAAATGGTTCTAGGCAACGGGTCCACCCCTCACTATCCTCCATGTGTTTGTTTTCTACTTTCTGACACTCCTTAATATGTTTTCATGAATGTCTACTGATGACTGTGGGTTTGTGTACGTGTGACTGTGTGTTAGTGTATGAGCTTGCGTAGCCTGCATGTGTGAGGACTGTGGACATACTGTATGTGCGTTTCCCCTCTCCTCCATCTCCACCAGCTCCTCAGTGTGATGTTTTCCATTAGCTCTAATGAGTTCTAAGTGGCCAATACTTTCTTCTGCAGGGAACTCGTGTCAAACTAATTCACTTTTAATGAGAGGAAACCGACTGATTAGAGTGTTTTTCTTGGCAAACGAGCCAATTAATTCTCTGTTTGGTCGAAGCTGGGGCAAGAAGCGAGCCTTTCTTTCGGGCAGAGAACGCTCATCCAAGCTCTAGGTCTATCTGTCTGTCTGCCCTATTTACATAGTCATTGAACACGGGTCACTTTAATAATGTTGTACCCCATATACTGTTTTACCCACTTCATATGTATATACTGTATTCTAGTCAAAGCTCATCCTACAGTATAACTACTGCCGTACACCCCTTTTCTATTCATACTGTCTTTGCACACCTATTATGTATATTATATTCCAGACTCTGACACTGCTTTCTTTTTGTATTTTGCGATGTGTGTGCATTGTTTTGTATTGTTACGTATTACTGCACTGTATTGCTGGACTATTTTCCACTGCTTTGTTTGGCAGACCTTTTACTGGGCCTATATAGGTAGTAAAGCTTTCAACGTAATGGGATAGTTCAGTGAAATGATGTATTCGGATTTTTGTTTCCTTACTGCACTGAGGAGTGTCTGCAATCCACATTGGTTTGGGTAGAAAAGTCACCGCCAAGAAATGCCAACGTTAGCATTTTCAGACAAAAGAAAAAACATTACTTTTACTCAGTATAGACTGTGTTTAAAGTCACACTTCGCACTACTACAACAGTGTTTCTGTTTTGGAATAAAAACAAATGTATTTTCCTGCTGATTGTTTAACCATTGATACATTCTAGTGGCCATTTTGAGATCTTAATTATGGAGGTGGTCCTGTATGGCTCAGTAGGCATGGCACCTGCAACGCCAGGATTGTGGGTTTGATTCCCAGGACCAACCATGCATAAAATATTTATGCACGCATGACTGTAAGTCTCTTTGGATAAAGGTATCTACTAAATGGCATATATTATTATTATATTAGGAGCACCAGGTACTGCCAGAGTGTCTACCAATGGCATGTCCATCTTTCTGTGAGAAATTCCACTTGTCACTCAAAACATTTATAAAGTATAAGTAGCCCTCACTTTATATTAGGTCTTGCAGATATACTTTACTGATGATTAGTACATTTATAAGGACCTATATTAAACTTCTCTCGCATACCACCCTGCATACCACTGCTGGCTTGCTTCTGGAGCTAAGCAGGGAAGGTCCTGGTCAGTTCCTGGATGGGAGACCAGATGCTGCTGGAAGTGGTGTTGGAGGGCCAGTAGGAAGCACTCTTTCCTCGGGTCTAAAAAAATATATATCCCAATGCCCCAGGGCAGTGATTGGGGACACTGCCCTGTGTAGGGTGCTGTCTTTCGGATGGGACATTAAACGGGTTTCCTGACTCTCTGAGGTTATTAAAGATCCCATGGCACTTATCGTAAGAGTAGGGGTGTTAACCCCGGTGTCCTGGCTAATTTCCCAATCTGGTCCTCAAACCATCACGGTCACCTAATAATCCCCAGTTAACAATTGGCTCATTCATCCCCCTCCTCTCCCCTGTAACTACTCCCCAGGTTGTTACTGCAAATGAGAATGTGTTCTCAGTCAACTTACCTGGTAAAATAACGGATAAAAAATTAAATTCTTGTCTAGATGACATGGTGTGATCGCGTGAAATGGTCTAGATTCACTCTTTATCTTTACCAAATACTTTAACTTTAGTAGCCATTAAAATGGCAGAGGCGTTACCTACGGACAGTCTATAAAACAGAGTCTGATTATTTATAGCCCCAAAAGTAATCTAAGAATGAAAAGCCCAGGAGACAGTGTACAGTTGCTGTAGTTTGAGTGTTAGTGATATGTTCGTATCAATGTTCAGATTCAGTCCAGTGGTGCCCCGTAGCTCTCCACCTCACACAGGGTCAGGTACTCATTCCTCCCTGGAATGACCACGTTGATGTATTGTCCCTCCATGCCGTTACAATGGAAGGTGCTGAAGGCACGCTCTGGGACAGAAGGGACCAAAGCACGTCTGCAGGATGAATCACAATGACAAGTTACTGCAGAAATAGCAACTATGACTCTGTTTGCACACAGTCCCATGTGAACTCACTCTGACGCTCACAAAATGAATAATTTGCCCAGTTGAGCAATTCAGTGGAACCACAACTCCCATAGTTCACCTGGGATTGTTGTTGCCATTGTTGTCCTCCACAGCGTCTCCAATCCGGATCTCAGCTCCATTCAGTCTGCTGGAACAACAATCAATTCTGTTGGTGATGGTAATGAAGAACACTGTATGTATTAAGCAGGTCCAATCACTACCATGGGTAAGGTTCAATCTCAGTGTGCAGGAGCCATGTGTCACGGTTCCCATCAATGGCGTTTAGAACATAATAAAGGCCTGTATTGATTACTGGGTGGCTTTTCCTCGTAATGCCACGTTCTTTCCTGGACAAGATGCAAATAGAGTTGTGAGAAATAATCTAATTGTGGTTACACATTTAAATTAGTTCGTATAAGAGCTGATTGCTCTGAATTAGTTAATAATTAACCTGTAACATTACTTCAATGATACTCAAATGCAATATAAAGTGATTGGTCTTACCCTTACCCGTTGGGGAGAAGTACCCAGTCACGCCAATAATGGCGGATGGGCTCGTGCCAAAAGACTCTCTCTCTCTCTCTCTCTCTCTCTCAAAATAATATTTGGAAGTTGATCCAATATTTTTGGTAGCCTGCAGCATAGTCTTCACTTTTCAGCAGGAGCCATTTGCTTTCTAAACCTTTGTTTTCCCTCAATTGTATTTGAAATATTGTGAAAGTCCTGTTTGGTCTGCATGCTGCTTTTTTCACTGACAGATTTGCCGCGCGTTCCCGACTGTAGGCTATTCCTTGTTCTTGGGCTACAATCCACAGCTAGGCTTTTTATTTAAAAAAAATAAGCGATTGATCCTCTGTGGCTAAATTATAGGGCTTCTCTTGGCGTAGTAGACTATTTTGAATGATGTCATTTATTTATGAACAGACAGCAGTAATTCTATAATTTTGGCAAATGCATTTCAATTTACAGGGGCACTGCAGTTCTTTTAGAACCCTTCGCACGGCAATGATTATATGAGGAAATAAATGATGAAGTGCAACGCAGGAACCCCAAAATAAAAGCTTGTAAACAAAGAAATGTAAAAAAAGAAGAAAAAAAACACTACATAGCCTGGTTAAAACTATCATTTTGATATCATGGATGGTCAAGTCCTTGCATCCATAACTCTGTCTATGAATTTGAGATTGATGACATTTCTCCAGCCCCATCCCTCAGCTTTTTGCCAAAGCAGTGGCGGGGAGGGCACTTTGTTATTGTTTCTACTGCTGATTGCCACTTTAAGAAGGTTGTAGCATAGCCTGAATGACATAAAGACAATCATCCAGATATCCCCATGTGCACCAGAATCACATCCTTCTCCTGAAATCAACAGCTTGTTTCAAGCTTAAAACATTGCAGAGTTTGGCATTGTTATCAATTGCTTAAAACCCCCCCAAAATTGTGGTAATTTGACAGGTACAAATACATTGACACATTAAGTAAACACTTATCTGATGCATTTTACCACAGTGTGTATAGCTCACACAAAATTTCAACACCTGCCGCAGTGGTATTTATCGTGCTTCAGGAGTATGTTGAGTCATTGTGGCTCTCATGTAAGTTTCAGTCACACTTGGTCACGTTGGACTAGGAACCGGAAGGTTGCAAGTTCAAACCCCCGAGCTGACAAGGTACAAATGTGTCGTTCTGCCCCTGAACAGGCAGTTAACCCACTGTTCCTAGGCTGTCATTGAAAATAAGAATTTGTTCTTAACTGACTTGCCTAGGTAAAATAAATGAACATTTAAAAAAATGTACAGTGGTTCAAATCGCCTCCTTTCTCAGTTCATTCAGATACATTGTCAATACTTCATGCCATCCATGTCCTCATCCTTACTACCCCCTTTACATGAGCAGGGATATAAGACCCGACCTGCTCCATCACCTCATGACTGAAACCTGCAACTCAGATTCTTCAATCAAAAGCTCCTAAATACTTGTAAGTACCTACCTTACTTTAACTTTAGATAACTATTACTTTGCCATTGACCATTTACTTGTGTTTTGTTCATTTGTGTAGGCTTACAGTGAATGGCCATGGTAAAATAAGGCCTAAATTAGATATGTATTTGAATTACTTTAGTGTACTATTACATTTTATTTGAACGAAAGTTCAAGTTCTTCATGTAAAAGTTTTAAGTTAGCAGGTTTTGTAGATTATACACTACCGGTCATTTTAGAACACCTACTCATTCAAGGGTTTTTCTTTATTTTTTTACTATTTTCTATATTGTAAAACAATAGTGAAGACATCAAAACTATGAAATAACACTTATGGAATCATGTAGTAACCAAAAGTGTTAAACAAATCAAAATATATTTTATATTTGAGATTTAAGCCACCCTTTGCCTTGATGACAGCTTTGCACACTCTTGGCATTCTCACAACCAGCTTCACGAGGTAGTCACCTGGAATGCATTTAAATTAACAGGTGTGCCTTGTTAAAAGTTAATTTGTGGAATTTCTTTCCTTCTTAATGTGTTTGATCCAATCAGTTGTGATGTGACAAGGTAGGGTTGGTATACAGAAGATACCCTTATTTGGTAAAAGACCAAGTCCATATTATGGCAAGAACAACTCAAATAAGCAAAGAGAGGACTTCATGGTCGAATTGCTGCAAAGAAACCATTACTAAAGGACACCAATAAGAAGAAGAGACTTGCTTGGGCCAAGAAACACGAGCACTGGACATTAGACCATGGAAATTTGTCCTTTGGTCTGGAATCCAAATTGGAGATTTTTGGTTTCAACCGCTGTGTCTTTGTGAGACACGGTGTGGGTGAATGGATGACCTCCACATGTGTATTTCCCATTGTAAATCATGAAGGAGGAGGTCTTATGGTGTGTGGGTGCTTTGCTGGTGACACTGTCTGTGATTTATTAAGAATTCAAGGCACACTTAACCAGCATGGTGTAAGGGCATTCGTCTGTTGAAGAAGAAGCGGACCAAAATGCAGCGTGGTGGTTACTCATGTTCTTTAAGGATAACGAACGAGACATGACATAACTTAAACATACAAAACAACAAAAGGAAAGAGAAAACCTATAAGCCTATCTGGTGAACATAAACACAGAGACAGGAACAATCACCCACGAAATACTCAAAGAATATGGCTGCCCAAAGAATATCGCCGCCGACCATGGCCTAGTAGTCCTCACCCAGAAACCCACTGGACTGAGGGGCAGCTCGGGACTGAGGGGCAGCTCGGGACTGAGGGGCAGCTCGGGACTGAGGGGCAGCTCGGGACTGAGGGGCAGCTCAGCACTGAGGGGAAGCTCAGCACTGAGAGGAAGCCCAGCACTGAGAGGAAGCCCAGCACTGAGAGGAAGCCCAGCACTGAGAGGAAGCCCAGCACTGAGAGGAAGCCCAGCACTGAGAGGAAGCTCAGGCAGGTAGTTGAATCCGGCAGATCCTGGCTGGCTGGCGGTTCTGGCAGATCCTGGCTGGCTGGCGGTTCTGGCAGATCCTGGCTGACTGGCGGATCTGGAAGAGTCTGGTTGACTGGCAGATCTGGAAGTGTCTGGCTGACTGGCAGATCTGGAAGAGTCTGGCTGACTGGCAGATCTGGAAGAGTCTGGCTGACTGGCAGATCTGGAAGAGTCTAGCTGACTGGCGGATCCTGGCAGACTAACGGATCTGGCTGCTCCATGCTGACTGGCTGCTCTGGCTGCTCCATGTAGACTGACAGCTCTGGTGGCTTCTTGCAGACTGGCAGCTCTGGCGGCTCCTTGCAGACTGGCAGCTCCTTGCAGACTGGCAGCTCCTTGCAGACTGACAGCTCTGGCTGCTCCATGCAGACTGACAGCTCCTTGCAGACTGACAGCTCTGGCTGCTCCATGCAGACTGGCAGCTCTGGCTGCTCCATGCAGACTGGTATCTCTGGCTGCTCCAATGCAGACTGACAGCTCTGGCTGCTCCATGCAGACTGGCAGCTCTGGCTGCTCCATGCAGACTGACAGCTCAGGCTGCTCCATGCTGTGATACTGTAGCCATGTGTCACGCCCTGGTCTCTTTATATTGTGTTTGTCTTCATGTATTTGGTCAGGCCAGGGTGTGACATGGGTTTATTGTGGTGTGTTTTGTCTTGGGGGTGTCTAGCATAGTCTATGGCTGCCTGAGACGGTTCTCAATCAGAGGCAGGTGATTTTCGTTGTCTCTGATTGGGAACCATATTTAGGCAGCCATATTCTTTGAGTGTTTCGTGGGTGATTGTTCCTGTCTCTGTGTTTGTTGTCACCAGATAGGCTGTATAGGTTTTCACGTTCCGTTTGTTGTTTTCTATTGTTCGTTTTTTTCTTCGTCATTAAACATGTATCAAAGATACCACGCTGCATTTTGGTCCGACTCTCCTTCGACGGAAGAAAACCGTAACAATATAAGAACGAAGCTGATGCTTAAAACTAATAAAAGTATGAAATGCTGCCGCAGAAAATAAAACTCCTTCTATTTGCAGTCTTGTTGTTACCTTGGTATTTCCATGCTCCAGCCCCGTTGGTAGAACCTGCGTGCTTATTGGTTAGATAATATTGTTGTTTTATTGATGAACTGAAATTATAACTGATAACAATGATATATTGTGATTGAATAAAAGCAGCCTAAAAGATTGTTTCAGTCTTTGTGACAAGGTTTCTGTGGACTGGTTCCTATTAAAGCTGTTGTTGAATTTGCTCTGTGCTTTCCCTTCAGGAGGATGAGATCGACCATGATGTTTCTAATGTTGACTATGCTGGGACTGCCAGGCTTTATTGGAGCTGCGCGTCATTGTGCGAGTCAGTGAAACTGGATAGAATTTTTAGGACTATAATTTCCTCCTCATAATGCAGCCTACAATATGTGTCTCCACACACCTAAGGCTATTGATGGATTCAAGACAAGGTATTTTTTTTAGCGATCTCAGATTCTCAGTTTGTCAGTGTCAAAGTAGCCTGTCATTTGTGCGATATTAAAGAAGATTCTGCCAAAGTCTCCAGTCATGTAAATTGACATAGAACCCCACGAAATGTGTTTATAAAAGGCAAACGTTTTCCAGGACAAAGTGATCGTTGCTATAGTCTACATATACACTATGGACGTTTATTTGCTAATTGTTCATGTCAAAATTTGAGTTGAATGTAGGCTGTATGGTGTATTTAATATACACTACATGACCAAAAGTATGTGGACACCTGCTCGTCGAACATCTCATTCCAAAATCATGGGCACTAACATGGAGTTTGTCCCCCATTTGCTGCTATAACATCCTCCACTCTTCTGGGAAGGCTGCAACATGGAACTTGCTTCCATTCAGCCACAAGAGCATTAGTGAGTTCGGACACTGATGCTGGGCGATTAAGGCCTGGCTCGCAGTCAGGGTTCCAAGTCATCCAAAAGATGTTCAATGGGGTTGAGGTCAGGTCTCTGTGCAGGCCAGTCAAGTTCTTCCACACCGATCTCAACAAACCATCTCTGTATTGACCTTGCTTTGTGCACGGGGGCATTATCATACTGAAACAGGAAAGGGCCTTTCACAAACTGTTGCCACAAAGTTGGAAGCACAGAATCGTGTAGAATGTCATTGTATGCTGTAGCGTTATGATTTACCTTCACTGGAACTAAGGGTCCTAGCCTGAACCATGAAATACAGACCCATACCATTATTCCTCCTCCACCAAACTTTACAGTTTGCACTATGCATTGGGGCAGGTAGCGTTCTCCTGGCATCCCAGATTTGTCCTTCGGACTGTCAGATGGTTCTCTTATCACTCCAGAGAACGCGTTTCCACTGCTCTAGAGTCCAATGGTCGACGAGCTTTATACCACTCCAGCCGACGCTTGGCATTGCGCATGGTGATCTTCGGCTTGTATGGCTGCTTGACAATTGAAAACCCATTTCATGAAGCTCCCCACGAACGGTTATTGTGCTGACGTTGCTTATAGAGTGGTGGTGAGTGTTGCAACCATGGACAGATGATTTTTAAGCGCTACGCACTTCAGCACTCGGCAGTCCCGTTCTGTGAGCTTGTGTGGCCTACCTCTTCGCAGCTATGTCTATGGAGATTGCATGGCTGTGTGCTCAATTTTATACACCTGCCAGCAACGGGTGTGGCTGAAATAGCCGAATCCACTAATTTGAAGGGGTGTCCACATACTTTGTGTACATTTATATTCCAGACTCTGACATTGCTTGTTCTGATATTTCTTACTTTTTCTTTCTTTTAACTTTTTGGATTACTTGCATATTGTATTGCTAGGTATTATTACTGCACTGTCGGTGCTAGAAACACAATAACTGCAATAACATCTGCAAGTCTGTGTACGTGACCAATAAACTTGGATTTGATCTACATTTCTTATTTCATGAAACTACACAAATACTTCACATCGGGCAAACATGATATGCTTTTACTCATGGGTGTGAGGAGTGTGCCCCTTTCTGTCCAATGAGGTCCTTTCTGGACAATATTTCTGAAAGTAAAAATATGGTGACACTTTAGAATAGGGAACACATTTTAAGGTACTATGTCCTTAATAGTCCCACATTGAGACAGCTTACTAAGAATATGTTTCTTGTGTAACTTGCTCTTCATTATTACTAATATGTCTTTATTATGGCGAACAAATAGGTTATTAAGGATTGGCCAGCAACACTTGACTTATAATGTTTGAATAAGAAAACACTTACAGTAGTTAAGGCCTAATAAGAAATAATGAAGAACTTTTTAGCTACTTATATGCACACTTACAAACTACAAATTAGTGGCTAATATGTGTAATATGTGTCACTGTGTTTTTAAAATGATTTGCTTGGTTTTGATTGTTACGATCATTTCTAGCCTTTATTGTAACAAGTGCGCTTTTAAATAATAAAAACACAAAAGGTAAAAACCATATATTTTTCTTTCTATTGTATCAATGCATTTTAAATAGGGTAGTCTATATGATTGCACATTACTTTATGAATGTCTGTTATGACCATTTATTAGGATTGTGTTACCGTACCTGCATGTGTTTGACATTGTCATTTTCTGTAGAGGTGAGGGATTCAGATGCCCACCAGAGGGCCAGGGACTGTTCATCTGAGGAGAGGCGGGGACTGAGAGACATTAGGCCTAGATGTTCCATGTGAACACAGTGGAGTAAAATCTCACCTGTAGAATCTGTGGCCCGTACTCATAAAGCATCTCAGACTAGGAGTGCTGATCTAGGATCAGGACTCTGTTGTCCAAGTCATCTTATTCATTAGGATTGTGAAGGTCAAACTTATCCTAGATAAGCATTCCCACACTGGGGTGCTTTATGAGTACAGGCCAGCATGTCTTTGACTAATAATACTGTATCCTTTATATATCACAGTAATATTTACGTGGGCTAATGTGCAACTGTGCTCAAATCCTCTAGGAGCCGCACAACGCTCTGTGTCACTCCCAGGCGGGGCCCATTGATGTTCCCAGTTCGATCGGGACTCTCAGAACCTGCAAAATGTGTCCGTTTCATCTCTCAATTACAGAATTAGTTTGGATTGCTGATGTTCAGGCCTTTATCCGTCACAATATGGCTCAAGTTTGTTGAAGTGTTAAAAAATATAAAAAAAATCCTGAAAGAAAAGTCATGCATCACCGGCAGCTGGTGCTGTTTCAAAGCAGCCCCATCCCCTTAAAGATGAAATCAATTTCGTTTCAAGTCCTGTACCTCTGCTGGATGATGAGGGCTCTAGGGGTGGGGTTTTTATTGGGAGTGAAGAGGGGAGAGAGAAAAAAAATCTGTTTGATTTGTCAGAACTTCTTTAGATTAATATACAGCTGTCACTATACTGAGGAACCAGACCTCATCATCACCTTTCATCTGGCTGATTTAACCCCAGGCACCAGACACACCTTTCACATACACACGCGCACGCTCACAAACACACATGCATGTGTACGTGTGTGAGTATGGTTATGTCTGTGGTGTGTGTCTCTGTCGTTGAATGTCAATGTATTGCCACACTCGACCAAAGTACACCCTAGTTGTCTATCTGTCTAGTCCACACGTTTAGAGGGTCACATGAGCACGTCGTCAGAATGGCAGTCTAATTGAGTGTGATGGGCTTTTGAAGGACCATTTGCACTCCCAGGCTCGGGCTCTAATGCAAACAGAGACATCAAGAGTCTCTCTGTGATTTGAGAGTGTTTGAATAGCACGTTGTGTTCAATCACCAGCCAGGCAGGCCTCACAAGGCACAGAAAGAGGGGGTAGGGTGGAGGGAGAGAAATACTGAGAGATTGGGGGAGAGAGAAGGAGAGAGAAAAGAGGTCACATTCTAATAGGAGTATGATGAATTGTGTACACATGTGGATCTCTCAGTAGAGTAATCAAGTATTCTAGACTCAGATATTACAGTTGTGCTGTACAAACAGACACACACACACATGAAACACACACACACACAGCATGTTTAAGAAACATACTGTAGCTGATCTCTGTACCAGTACTATTGTACACTCAGGGTAGTTTGGAGACTCGGTGAGCGACAAGAGCACTTATGCATGAAACCCTTTGGCTCTGAGGAACACTAATCAGTCAAGCCCGTATTCTGAGAAACAAGCAGGGCTGCCTGAGTGGGACAGGAGTGGGATCATTATTAATTAACACGTTTAAAAATGAAGGCACACTCTGAGACATCACTAATTACTGCTGCTGGTGCTGCACTTAAAACACATCTGAGACTCAGCACACACTGTAGCGTGTGTGTGTGGACATGTGTGTGTGTGTTTGCTTAACTGTAATGTCATAACGCACATAACGTTCCTCTTCTGTGTGTTCCATGCCCCTACCCCAGTGCGCATTCCTCCATCTCTGCCTTGGCTTACACACACACACACACACACACACACACACTTTGGCTGTCCCCTGTCCGGGACAATTTTCTGCTTAGCCTTGAAATACCTCTTCACCTGTGTGTGTCCCTCAATGAGTTCCACGGACAGAAAGGAGTATTGAAGTATCTGTCAGTTGACGGCCTCAGTTTAGTGCATAGACCAGGACGAGGGTGTGGGCTGTGTTATTATTACATTACAGTAAGACAATTATTTACAATTCATTCCATTCCAACACACAGAGTGCCATGGACTCAAACTGGGTGAGCAAGAAAAACATATTTATTATCATTACAGTTATTAGAAAAAGAGGGTTGTTATTATTATTTTTTTTTTTAAGTACTATGAACTGTTAAAAGTGCTCATATTGCTGCACATTTGTAGGGGATTATTTATTATCAATAATATTGTAGGTAAACCCATCGAATTATAGTATCTCTATGAGTAAACCTTTCATCGTAAAGATAGCTCATCAAAATCCTGATAATGTCATTTAAGTCAATACAGCAAAGTATCCCGATCTTTTCTTGTCTTCTTATACTTGAACAAACACTTTCTTTTCTCAATACCTAACTGTCTCAATACCTAACTGGAATCGCATAAACACACACCTCTCCTGTGTTGCCACTCTTCCCATCCCGTTCCTAAGTGGAAAGGCAGGTCTTTAGAGGATTCACACCCTGTCTGCTGTTTTAGGGCGATTAGAGGTTCTGAAATGTGAAACTCAGCATTGAGAGAAACGTGGAAGTCTTAAACCCTGGTATTTTATGTCACATCCCCTCTTTCACATGGGTTGTTGATGAACATGTAGGTGATACTACCTGTCACATGGGTTGCAGGTGATACTACCTGTCACATGCGCTGTTGATGAACACGCAGGTGATACTACCTGTCACATGGGTTGTTGATGAACATGCAGGTGATAATACCTGTCACATGTGCTGTTGATGAAAATTCTGGTGATAATACCTTTCCAGGAGAAGTAGGTTCTGTCTCTAATTGCAACCTATCTATTTCCTATACAGTGCACTACTTTTGACCGGAGTCCTATGCTCCCTGGTCAAAAGTAGTGCACTATATAGGGGTAGGTTGCCATTTGGGATGTAGCCATAGAGAGATCCAACAGGATCTTTAGAGAATGAAAAATTAAGGGGCTTGACTTTCTCAACTTTGAACCTTGTTCTCCCATGAAAAACACTACATTGAAATCTAAAATCTAAATCCATCTTTCTCTTTTACCTTCTCATAACCTTAATTTCTAATTTTCCATGACTAGGTACAAATGTTTAGTACAACTGGTGCTATGTCTACTGGTAGGATGTGCAGGTGAGAGACCCTCCACCCAGTCTGCTCAACTCTGACATGCTCCTACCTCCATGTAGGCCACAGGTTTGAGACAATAGACTACACAATCTGTCTCTCTGTCTTTCTCATTCTCCCCCTCTCAATCTCTCTGTAGCACTTTTGTCTCTCCCTCTCTATTTCCATAATCCTCTCTGTCTAGCTCCCCATCTCCCTCTCTCTAGGGTCGTATAAATCCACCGTCAGCTTGTCTTTCTCTGGCAGTGCTGCACACCATCTCTCCCCTCTCTCCTTCTCATTCTCACTCTCTCCGCACCGGGTGGGAGGACAACATTGCTCTCAGTCAAACACACAATCCTGTTTTGTTACCTTGTAAATTATTTTCCTGGGAGGATGTTGGGCTTGGAGGAGGAAATGAGATAGAAGGCTCCTCCACCATGTGAGAAATTAGCCCAGAGATATGTGATCCTGCCTGGGCTCCCTTGGCCCCCAGCCTCCTCTCCTCCTCCTCTCCTAACTTCCTCCTCCTTCCCTGGCGGCGAGCTGCTGGCCTGGCTCTGTCCTCAACGCTGGGGTGAGACTAGATGGCCTGTCAGACTGCACATGTTCCTGTGATTCCTCCCAATAATACATCTGGTGTATTAGAGAGAGAGTGTATGAGCGTGTGTGTGTATGAGCGTGTGTGTGTGTGTGTGTGTGTGTGTGTGTGTGTGTGTGTGTGTGTGTGTGTGTGTGTGAGTGTGCGTATGTGTGTGTGCGATAATATGCGTGAAAGGTTAATTTTAGGACAGTATATCTCTCTGTTGTCTTTATTTTACTGAAACTTGTTCTCTAATACAAATCATGCAATTAAACACTCTAGTGTAGTTGTATAGTTACACTGTCCATTGTGGTGCTAAATGCATTCTCCAACACACAGGAAGGTTACTACTACCTGTAAAGGACACAAGAGTCTATTCATTACTGATAGGTAAATACCGGTCGCTGTGCTTCACATACTGAAATGAGTTACAGCAACCTGTAGTTGTAACCTTCCTGTGTGTTGGAGAATCCGTTTCCATTTTGATATGTCCATTTCCTTTACTCTGTCTCCATCTTGTGGTCAACACTGTTCTATAACGTTGATGCCAAAAAGGTGAAGGAAAGATGGAAAATGAGAAGGAATACTTATTAAGGTATCTAAAAAGGGTTTTTGAAAGGAAGTTCAATTGTTATAGACTAATTATTAAAGGTAGAATTTAAGCTTAGCAAAACCTGAAACAGTTAGATGTAGTAAAATAACAGGTCTGATTCCTGTAGTAAGCCGAAACTTCAATATCAAAGCGCATTCGCATAACGGCCTACTTGATCCTGACAATGACAAAAGACATGGAGCTCGAGACGCGCGAATGAGCCGACAAGCAACGGGAAATGTAGGCCTATACTAATTTATGAAAATAAAAACAAATCATCTTGCTCATGAGTGTTGCTGGTGTAAACTAGTGAGTGTTGCATACGGGTAAATTAATGTATTTAAATGTTTCACTCAAGTACGAGTAGAACGAGAACAACATTTCCCCAACACATTAGATTTGCGCAGGGTAAATACTCATGATAATGGCAGAAAAATGTAATTAAAACTAAATGTATTAGCCTACTTTGGGGAAGCGAATGTCAAAATATATATACTATAGAGAAATAAGAAGTAGACCCAATAATATAAGTAAAATTCAACTATGTGCTCAAGTAATGACGGAGACTCACTGAGTCTGCATCGTCACACAGTATAATAAGGGTTTGACTTAAATCCATAAAGGCATCCATTGGGTTTCACATAAAAACTGAAGTGAATTACCTATTCAATAGGGCACGTTGAAATACAGATGCTCTGGTGTCTGGTCCCTAACGGACTGTTAGACCTAACGTTATACATTTGATTCCTATCTGAGTGTTCATACCACTTCAAGATGTAATGTTGAGCACTTGTAGACCTATGTTACTGAGCTGGTTGTTGGAAATAATTATGTATGCAGTTAAGAATAAACGTATTTAGGCCTAACCGGTTATGAATTTGCATGGGAGGGTTGTGAATCGGAGATGACAATTTCTTAAAAAATAAATAATTGTATTTTTTTTAATGAGTTGATTGTTTCCAAACAAAAACTAACTAGCTAATCTAAATTAAATTATGGATGTGGGATTAGGCTACTGTCTAAGATCAACTGTTGAAGAGCTAAACCAAAATATCTTAGATAGGCTACTTTATATCCTGTAGGCCTATTCCCTGATGTTTAAAAAAAAAAATAGGCTAGTGTTATGATTCTCTTATGGTTTTGAATATGAGTAAATGACTACATAATAAAGTGTTTTAGGCCCTAAACTCTGCCTTTATTCGTTATTTTTGTATGATAATTATGAATTATGATAATTAGGCCTAGGATACAATAATTGGTGCGTCAGCTTGTCAATCAAGAGACTAACATTCCTTGACGATGGGTTTAATTTTATCATCTGTGTCAACACAGTTTGAGATCATTTTGACCCATAGGCCTTCCATCCATTTCAATGAGGAAATGTGCTTTGCTGGAAGAAAAAAAAACATGTCGGACCTCGCAACAGTAACTAAGGGGTGCGGCTTGATAATGTCTCTATTATTACGTCACAAAGCATACGGTTAAAAAATAGAGTCTTGTGTATTTTGGTTCAGTCATCGATATGGATGTGTATCAAGAAGTGGGTGTACCGGAGTTTGGTGCTCCTTGGCCCGCCATGACGATGCCCAAACAAGGAGTGATTGGCCAATTTACCATTTTCTTCGCGCTTTTTCTTGGAGGACTAAAGGATGTAGGCCTGAGTACAAAACTAGACAAGGACATTTCCTGAACATAATGTGTGCCTGCTTGTAGTATTGAAGTAGGCTAATAATGGTAGAAGTGTGAATGGCTTGTGGCTGGTGTAGTCTATGGAGCTTAATGCAAATATGAAATGGTAGTTAAATAGCAGTGGTGGAAAAAGTACCCAATTGTCCTACATAAAAGTTAAGATACCTTAATAGAAAATCAAGTAAAAGTGAGAGTCACCCAGTAAAATATTACTTAAATAAAAGTCTAAAGGTATTTGGTTTTAAATATACTGTAATGAAACGGCAGGGAGCAGGTCTTCGAGCCCGAGGTCCGGCGCGCTATCGACTGTGCCGCAAAAGCATGCTCAAGCGGCAGAATCGATTTCCGCCCTAAATAAACCCAGGGTCGTGACGCTCCTCCCTCCTTTCAAAGAGCGCGTCCTCGCGCTAGCTTGTGACTCTTGGTCTTACAGGAACGCGCTCACCGGCCAAGTACACGCACTGTCGTGTATGCAAGGTCCGATCACTTCTGACACCAATGTAATGAAACAGGCAGGGAGCAAGTCTCGCACCCTCGACCTTCGAGCCCGCGGTCCGGCGCGCTGTCGACTGTGCCGCAAAAACATGTTCGAGCGGCATCGTCGATTTCCGCTGAAAACCCAGGGTCGTTACACTACTGAAGAATCAAAAGTAAATGTAGCCTATAAATAATTTCAAATTCCATGTATTAACAAAACCAGAAGGCACAATGTTCTTGTTGTTTTAATTTACGGATAGCCAGGAGCACACTCCAAAACTTTTACAAACAAAGTGTGTGTGTTTTGTGAGTCCGCCATCAGAGGCAGTAAGTGTAACGGATGTGAAACGGCTGGCTTAGTGAGCGGTGCGCGCTAAATAGCGTTTTAATCGGTGAGGTCACTTGCTCTAAGACCTTGAAGTAGTAGTTCCCCTTGCTCTGCAAGGGCTGTGGCTTTTGTGGAGCGATGGGTAACGATGCTTCGTGGGTGACTGTTGTTGATGTGTGCAGCGGGTCCCTGGTTCGCGCCGGGGTATGGGTGAGGGGACGGTCTAAAGTTATATATACTGTTACATAAGGATGACCAGGGCTGTCCTCTTGATAAGTGCGTGAATTGGACAATTTTCCTGTCCTGCTAAGCATTGAAAATGTAACAAGTACTTTTGGGTGTCAGGGAAGATGTATGAAATGAAAAGTACATTATTTAGGGCCTCCCCATTGGCGCAGCGATCTAAGTATCGATACAGCCTGGGGTTCGATACCAGGCTGTGTCATTATCGGCCGTGACCGGCGGCCGTGACCGGGAGTCCCAAAGGGCGGTTCACAATTGGCCCAGCAGGTTAGTGCAGCGTTTTGGGAAGGCTAAACTTGGCACATCTCGCTATCATTGGGTTTACTTGATAGCTACCTATACAAATAGCTAGCTAGAACAAAGTGTTAATAAGATAAATTCATTAAAAAGATTAAAAGCAATACAAATTGGCTGACCTCTGTTGTCAGTTGAACAGTGTTTCCTCTGACATGTTGGTGCAGCTAAAAAGTAAAAGTACTACTTGAGTAGTTTTGGGGGGGATTTGTACTTTATTAAGGTACTCTACACCACTGGTAAATAGTACCCACAGAGATCCTTTATGGTAATCTACCTTTCTACCTCATTGACAGTCCATTCCATCTGATGTGAATTCCATAATAAATGGTAATGTGACATTTGTTTGTTTGTCCAGTTTCTCTTCTCTCTAGAAGAGGAATGGTTTGGAGCTACCCATCCTGGAGTGGGATGGGAGCTCACTCTCCCTGCTGCCCTGATTGTTCTTGGTGTGATATTACTATGGAGGATCGTCCTTGCGGTAAACTTTTTGTATTATTACCATGTTACAACAATTTTCATACACTTCAATTATCTATGGAAATGAAAGGAATTGAGGGAAAGGCTCATTTTGCAGTTTGATTGATCTTCTAATGATGTATGCTGTAGTCCATGTTTGAACGTTGTTCTCATTGCCTTGTCTCTGTTTCTCATAGATAAAAAGCAGGATACGTCTATGTGAGTTTTCCTACCTTTCATTAAGTAGCTCAGATGAGGAGAAGAAAGCTTTCGTACTTACATTTTATACAGTAGATTTAGCTCCTTAGTCATGCCTGAACCAAGACTAATTTCATATTCCCATCTGTATCTCCAGTGACTCAGACACAGCTAAACGTGAAACTCGCCCAGCTATCGAAAAAGAAATGTGACATAATGATTCAATTGTCTGAAATGGAGATACTGGTACGTTTTAGAAGCTTAAGTCAGACCTGGAACATTCTGGACTTGAATAACATACTTTTCCATGATCATTGTAACTTATGTTCTAAATCTGGTTGGTTTTAGTAGAAGGACTATGACTCGCGGGTGCAAAGGTCGGGGGCATACCTGCAGTAACATATACTTTTCCATGATAATTGTAACTTATGTTCTAAATCTGGTTGGCTTTAGTTGAAGGACTATGACGCGCCAGTGAAAAGGTTGCGGGCATGCCTGCAGTCCTCTCAGGAGGATAGTCAGGAGCTGGAGGTAAGCAGTCAGAGAAGTATTATTCCTCAACCCCTTTAACTAGTTTCCCTGCCCTCTACAGTGTATGACCAATGTGTCATCAGGTCTAATGGACTGACATTGACTAATGTTTAGTTTCTGGAAATGAATGGAGTTGTATAGGTGCAAAGTCAAATAACTACCGGTCTACCGGTGAAAATGTATTTGAGCTATTAACTCACGGTCAGAGTACAGTCCATTTATCAATTTGTTTAATTGTCATGGTCAGACGTTTATCACACAGTTAACATTGAGCCCATCTCTTTTATCCCAAGGATATGAAGAAACAATGGGACATCAGAGCTGGAGAAATGGAGGCATTTCATCTCCAGCTCCAGGAGCGTGTTGAACGCATACAGAAACTGAAAGCTGTTGTAAGTCCATTACTGCTCAATCAAACTCACTGGTTTGGTATGATGATAAAGAGCTATCTTAATGGGGTTTATGTTATGGCTCCCAACAGTGGGGACCGATGGAACCACTTAAAGAACATCACGGTGGGGATGCCAGGATCCCTAGTGCCACCAACACCCAATCTACCGGTGAGTAAATCACACAGTTTGACCAGCGTGTAAAGAGTTTGCAAACTGTTTATCGACCTACTAAGCTTACTTGTCAGGATTGTTCGAGGGTAGAACCATGCAGGGTTATCTACAACTAAATGTGCATTCATCTGTTGATCAAATAATCACCTTAGTTACAGATATCAAGAGTGAGGAAAACATTGAGATCGAGGTCACTGTGATGAAGGATGCAAGCTTAGTAAGTTACTGTATAGTCTGTGTAAGCTAGGAGACATTTGGTTAAGTTACTGAAATAAGTAGATGAAAATAATGGGTGTGATTACAGAAAGGACCCTCTTTTCAGTTTACCCCAAAACTGTAAATACTATAATATTTTACAATGGATCAGTTGTTTGCTCTTGCACTTAAAAATGCAGAATCTTCTACAGATCAAAACCACACTGGAGGAGGTGAACAGGGGTCTTCGGGGTAGGCTATGTTACAAACACACAACATATGTCCCACCAGTCAGACTCACTTTATTCTGTATTGATATGTTCTTTACTTTACATGTATATCTGTTTACTTTGCAACAGACAAAAATGCTCAGCTTGAAGAGAAGAATGCCGCTCTACATCAAAAACTCCACAGCACTGAGAAGATGTATAGACAGACTCTAAACGAGCTGTAAGTGGATTTTGATATTAGTTTGATCATATTAGGATTTGTTCTCATTCACATGACATGAACATTGGTGTTTGTCTTTTCACAGGACCAAAGCCCTGATTCAAGGCAAACCTGAGGAAAAGCAACATGTAAGTAAGCCTAAGACAGCCTGCCAAATACTGATCCATAACCGCTCAATAGTAAGCTAAACCACGAAGTACTTAAACCAAACCTTAAGCCCCAGTATCAACACTCGTATTGGGTCACATGTGATAGGATGTCTTTGCACACATTTCTAATGCAATTTTTGTTCTCTCTTCAGATTGACACGCTACAAGAGAAAATCCAGAACATATCTGTAAGTAGAACATTCACTTTAAAGTTAGCTACCGTAGTTGCACTAAGGTGTTATTAGCTACGTTTTGCTAGTTACTCTGTGTCTTGCTGTACAGTAAGATATACAGTGTTGCTTGAATGTATGTGAACCCTACAGGACTGCTCATTATTTTGCTATAACATAAACATAGAAAATCCTTATCTAAACCCCAATTCGTAAGAAAAACATTCCAAGTAAGTGACAGAAACCAACAAAATTATGATATATTTTCATTGTTTATTGTTTATTTAACAGAAACTCAGATTTGATGTGTGCAAAATACAGGAACTCCTTCAGTCAATCGCTTGTGGCATCTCCATTAGCAGCGATAGTAAACGTCTCCTATATCCAGTAATCAGTTTCTGACATCTGTTTTGAGGGATTTTTGCCCACTCCTCCTTACAGAACTCAGCCAATTGAGTGAGGTTTGAGGGGTGTCTGGCATGAACTTCCTGCTTCAGGTCCTGCCAGAGCATCTCGATTAGAAGGGGGTCAGGACTTTGACTTGGCCAATCCAAAACACAAATCTTCTTTCTCGTGAGCCATTCTTTGGTAGATTTGGTTGAATGCTTTGGGTCATTGTCTTGTTGGAAGACTAATTTTCGACCCAGCTTCAGCTCCTTGACTGATGTTCTGACGTTCTGTTCAAGAATTTCCTGGTATACCTCAGAATCCATGGTTCCCTTAATGATGTGGAGTCACCCGGATCAAGAGGAGGAAAAGCAGCCCCAGATCTTGACATTCCCAGCACCATCCTTGACTGTTGGGATAAGGTTATTTTGGTGGTGGGCAGTGTTGGGTTTTTGCCAAACATAGCGGTGATGATTGTGACCATAAAGGTCAATTTTTTTGATTCATTGATCCAGAGAATGGACTTCCAGAAACATTCAGGTTTGTACAGGTGGTCTCTGGCATATTTAAGACGGGCAGTTTGGTTATTTCTTGACAGCGGAGTCTTCTTCCTAGAAACCCCTCCATGAATGGTATTTGGATTCAGTGTTCTTATTATTGAAGCTTGCACATTTACCGGACATGCAGCAAGGGAGGTCTGCAAATCTCTAGATGTTATGTTTGGGTTTGCTTTTACCTGATTTATTATTGTTCTTGTGGCTCTTGGGGATATTTTGGAAGGTCGTCCACTTCTAGGCCGACTTGCTGTCATGTTAAATGCTCCCCATTTGTAAATGATTTTCCTCACAGTGGACTGAGCTCAAATCTTTGAAAGAGGATTTTATAGCCTTCTCCCAGACTGATGTGCTCTCACTACCCTCGTCCTGATGTCCTCTGAGATCTCCTTTCCTCTTGGCATGGTGTGCTTTGCATTCACCTGGATGGGTAACACCAAACTGACTAGGTTTCTTATCTCTATTATCATAGTTCCGCCCAAACTCTGTCCTAAAGATCTCTCCTTTTATTGGTTAATTTGGTACTCAATTATGTACCCACCTTATTCGACATACTTACTGATTTAACCAATGCAACTTGGGGTTCAATTATTTTGGCAACTGCAATAATTCCTTTAAAAACAAAACATTCTACTACACGCATGATTTCTTCTTCACCAACATATGGTATTGGTAAATATTAACCTGTTATGTCAGATCAAAAAGACCGATTCTGATTCAATTAAGATTTTAATGTAAAAACTACAATATATCTGAAATTGCACAAGGGGATCACATACTTTCAAGTAGTACTGTAATTCGTTTATTGTCTTTAGCGGAGAGCCTCTGCTGCTGAGCATGCTCTGGCCATGGAGAAGAATGAGGCAGCGCTACTCCGCCAGAGGTGAGTCCAACAGTCAATGAATTCTATTGAAATATATTACTTTCGGAGGCATGTCGAGTGCTAAAACTCGACTGGACCATGCCACGGTTCCGGGGGGTTCAAGTCACTACTCGGCATCTGTCCGTGTTCTTCCTCCACCTACCTCTCTCCTAAGCCTCTACTTCCTACTACAGCAGGAGATCGGTCTCCTTTAAAAACGAAAGAAAAAAACATTATTGATGAGTGTACATCTGAATTGTGTCCTATAGAAATGAATTTCATCCCATCCTTAACCCTAAAACGTAATTTACATTCTCTGACACTAAAAGCTACAAACACAACCCCTTTTTGTGGTCAGTTGAGTGTTTATGCCACGCTCACGTGCTCGTCGGAACTTCCTACTTTCTAGGAAATACGACTGTTTCATTCATATGCTTTTTGGTTGGAATAATTATCCAACCAATACGATTTTAGCTAGCTTGATAAACTAGCTGACGTTGCTCATAATTACGTTAGCTAGCATTGACAATATGGCCAAACTAGCTACATTATCAAATTGAAAATGTCGCCTAATTATCAATTTTGACAGGGTTGTAGTTGTCAAAAACGTATTTGCTGTCATCTTTTGGTTGAAACGGTACAAGGTCAGTGGTGAAAAGTCAAAGTTTTCCACTTGTAATTCTGATTTGGAGGGTCATTCAAGGGAAACTTCCTAGTTTGAATTTGGAATTTTCAATAACTATTATAGCAGGTGAACGTGGCATGAGTGAAGATCTACCCTGTTAGGGACAATTTGGGCAGTCCTCTCTAAGAACTGTGATTTCTTTCTAGGATTTTTCAACTAACCTCAAAGAAGCTGAGAATAGGAAAACCTGGGTTCCTGATCAAGACCATCCCCAAGCCCCTGAAAACAGCCAAGACCAACAAACCCTTCTTGAAAACCTGCAAATTTCTGAAAGCTTTCAAAGCACTAATGAAGATATGAAAGGCAATGCATACAATTCTACATTTGGTGCAATTATTCTCAGGACACGGGGTAAAGCAGAGTACAATAAATAAATCCAGATGCCTTATTCCATCAAACAACTGCAAGAAGTCTTCTTTAAAATCAAGCAAGCTAAATTGGACACGTGTTTTATGTCATTTATATGGTAGGTCTCATTAGATATCATCATTTAACTCTTTAAAAATGCCTTTGTATGCAGATTTCTGCTCTGTTGCCATTAGGTAAGATACAACTCCATGGGGCTTACCTGCCAAGACATCCATGGAAGCCACATATCCCATCAATTACCAAAGCCAAATGGTAGGCTTATGATGAAGTCTATTTTCTAGGTCACAGCTGGTTCACTTGAGTGCTTTGCGCTGAAGCACGAAAATGACGAGTGGACGAATAGATGTCCATTGGATAGCCGTGATCATATTGGCATCATGTTTTCACAAGGACATAGGTCATGGGGCGGCAGGGTAGCCTAGTGGTTAGAGTGTTGGACTAGGAACCGGAAGGTTGCAAGTTTAAAATCCTGAGCTGACAAAGTACTGCCCCTTAACAGGCAGACAAACCCACTGTTCCTAGGCTGTCATTGTAAATAAGAATTTGTTCTTAACTGACTTGCCTGGTTAAAAATGATTTGGAATTGTCAAATTTGAAGGCCTAACGGCATTTTTGGGTTTCAGTTTCCTTCCTGATAGCCAGCTAGCATGATCATTTATGCAAACTATTAACCAACTATTGGTTAATAGTTCAATGCAAAAAATACCAGAAAGGCATATTGATCATATCCGACGATGTCTTGTATTCAATGTGGATATACAGTATAGTGCCCAACAATGTTGCAACCATGCTACAGGCGTTGTGTAGCCTGTTATGATAATGCTGCCTATAGAAAAAAAAAAAAACATTCATGACTGACGAGCACTAGCCTATTCCACCACAATAGGTCGCTGTGTTACCATTTTTCCTCCCTTCCTTCCTTTCCCTCCCTCCCCTCCAACCATGGTCCTGCGTCGACTGCTGATGAGTTAATGCCATTCTGGAGGTTATTCTCCTAGGTCTGGTCTAGACCTGTGGCAGAGGTCAAATTGTAGACGTAATGGTCACTGTCATTGCAGGCCTATTAGAATTGTGCTTTATGACCAATTTGAACATTTCGTAGACTTGCATTCAGCAACAGATAATCATCAATAGTGGGGTTGAAGAGTACTGTTTGGGAAAGCCCATCCTATGTTAATAGTTTAAAAAGGCTTCTTGCAGACCAGGGTTGGCCGCATGTGGTCTCGTTGGGCAGGGGGGCTTGCCTTGGAGGAGATTGGCCATTAGTTCCGCTTCCTTTGACTCTGTAGCGCACGGGAATTAGTAGAATCTCGCTGAATAGGCATCTGTAGCCTACGCAAGCAGGGCTGCTGTGTAGTACTAGTAGCCTAGTAGGCGCAGCAGCGAGACAAGCAGGCGAGCAGAGCCGTCGCTGGCGTATACAGTGGATTTACAATAGACGAACGCGTTGAACGGCGGCACTTGAACCAGAGGAATAGTGTGGGCCGTTCTGAAATGGCAGCGGAATCGACCCGGAGATTCACGAAGAACCTGCTCAAGCCCGGGAGTGCGGCGGAGATAAGGCAGACGGCATCCAATGCTGTCAGACATTCGGCAATGACGGTGAGTCGATGGGGAAAAACAAAGGTTACGACTGCACCTTCTTCAGTCATGCTGAGGCCTATATTATAGAGCTCGATGTGTAGGGTCCCCCCCTGTACCCTACAATGACGCTATACAGCCTAGAGCCACCCATTGATTGTGAATTGACTGTTGGAGATGCGAGCCGCACCATTTGCACCCTGACCTCGACGTTCAGAATTGTGTTTACGCGATTTGGGTTTAATGAACACAGCTGGTACATTTGAATTGTGATATCAACTGTGATATGCCTGCATGTTTGCAGCGAAGGGAAGTTTGTCTTGGTGTTGCAAGAGACAATGTTGCATTCGTGTAAAGGATTTCCTTAAATGGGCTACAATGTTGCATTTGATGAGGACATGGGTCGAGGTTTGTGAATGCTTATCCTTAATAACGTTACCCACCTCACGGTTTTACTCGTATCGAGATTTGCTGCTCAAATTGAAGCAGCCCCTGCCTATTCTCTAGTGATTTTCGGTATTTTCCATGCTGCCTCGTTGAAATAAATAAATAACGGTCCTGGTTGTAAGTCTAGTCCTTGGCTTTCCGCGGGAAATGCCCTCCTGCCTTGAGCCGAGGATGCTGAATGACGTAAGCAGTAGTAACATCAGCCCAGTTTGTGAGTGTGTGTGTAAAGAAAAAAACAGCGGTGCGATGGGCTGAGACAACGTAGCGTATTTTACCCCACCCATTCACACATTTCGGATGGATTGGCATTTTAATTAAGATACATTGGCTCTGGAAGATGTGTGTGTTGTACCTACCGGTGGAGGCTCCTCAGAGGAGGAAGGGGAGGACAATCCTCAGTGAATTTCATAAAAATTAAAATAGTGAAATATTTAAAGTTAGAAACTACTCTAAAACTATTAAATATATGAATATTTCACTCCAAAATGTATTAAAGCGCACTGTTGTAATGAATGCCAACAGTAGCCTCAACCTCACACTCTGGGGTAGCACAAGTCAGAGGACAGCTAGTTTCCGTTCTCCTCTGGGTACATTGACCTCAATGCAAAACCTAGGAGGCTCATGGTAATCACCTCTTCCGTAGACTTACACAGTAATTATTATTCTTATTATTATTATTATTATGACAACTTCCGGAGGACGTCCTCCAATCTAATAGAGCTCTTGCAGCATGAACTGACATGTTGTCTACCCAATCAAAGGAACGGAGAATGAATATAGTACTGAAAGCATAAGCTACAGCTAGCTAGCACTGCACTGCATCAAATGTGGTGAGCAGTTGACTCAAAGAGAATATCAATTGTTTAACAGTTTTGAACAGATTAATTTCTTTGAATATGAAGGAGAAGAGAGAGAGAGAGAGAGGAATATTTTGTTATATTTTTGTTCACTTGCACTTACTTAGCTAGCGAACGCAGCAAGCTAGTTTAGCCTAATCTAACAACCGGCTCAAACAGAGAAGGATGCTATGTTAGCTAGTTGGCCATGGCTATCCAACACCGGAACTCTTCCAAGTTAAGGCAAGCTTTTGGTTTGATGAAGTTATTGCCAATGCGGCCGGCCGGTGTAACTGCTAAACTGCTTACTGTACCGCATGACTACATGATTGTTTGCTAACGAGTTCTAGTAGCTATGTTGACTATGACATTAGTAAATATGGTGACAACAATGTAGGCTGTGTGTAGCGGATAGTGGTTATGGCATGAAGGTTTGGCTTGAAAATGTGTTTTTTTTTGCCTGGTCACAGTCCACAAGCAAAGGGAAAAGGTGAAAGGAGGAGAGCGTGTAGATGCGAGAAGGAATATACAATGAGCAAAGTGATTATGCTGCCTGGATGTGACGTTAGCAACGTGAATTGTGTTTACAGGTGATCAAGGCTGTAATTCGTTCCGTCGATTCTGTTTAAAAACATTTCTTAAACAGAAGCAGACGGAACAAAATGGGGATGAACATACCTGAATTTGTCCAATAGAAATTCTTGTTTGCAACTGTTGGACTAATGATTACATCCTAGATTAGCTAGATGCAGGCAAGAGTGGGCAAGGCGGTATTGAATGTGTCACTGTCTGTCACCATGATTACTGAAATTTGTCTCACGACCTGTGCACCTTTTGTTGTAAACTTTAATTCGTAGGCTATGTTGTAGCGACCTCATGATGGGGGGGGGGGGGGGGGGGGAATCATCCTCCCTCATCTTAAATGACACCGACCGCCACTGGTGCCCACCTATGTGCTGTGGGCAAGTGTGTTGTGTTTGAGGGGCATATTCATATCTCCACTTGGATCCTGATTTCTCCCCTATCTCTCTCATCTCCTTTCATTTTCAATCATTCTTTTTGTTACAGATCTTCACTATGGGTTTCTATGCTATTCTCTCTGCTTTAATCAGTACATCAGTGTCGAATGTGTGAGGTGGTATCTGTCATCCTGGCTGTCACATCCAGTCCTAATGTTACTGCCACCACAGCTCTGAGATGACAATTACTGTTTAAGGTGAAGTTGCCCCTAGACGCTGATCTTGGTTCAGTACTGCGTTTTGCCCAGTAATGGTTAAGGTTGGAATTGGGGGAGAGGAATCTGATACTAGATCTGAACTAGGGGCAGCAACAATTATAGATGAGTGGGAAAGCCCAGTGACTCAACTTTCATTATGACAGGTCATTGCCCACCAGTTGTGCCATACATACATACAAACACTGAACAAAAATGTAAACAACAATTTCAAAGATGTAACTGAGTTAGAGTTCATACTGGATGAGGAAATTAGTCAGTTGAAATAAACAAATTAGGTGCTATTCTATGGATTACACATGACTGGGAATACAGATATGCATCTGTTGGTCACAGATTCCTTTAAAAAAAAGGTAGGGGCATGGATCAGAAAACCAGTCAGCATCATGCAGAGCATAGAGTTGATCAGGCTTGTTGGTTGTGGCCTGTGGAATGTTGTCCCACTCCTCTTCAATGGCTGTGCCGAAGTTGCTGGATATTGTCGGGAACTGGAACACACTGTCGTACACGTCCACCCAGAGCATCCCAAACATGCTCGATGGGTGTAATGTCTGAGTATTACTGCCATGGAAGAACTGGGACATTTTCAGCTTCCAGGAATTGTGTACAGATCCTTGCAACACGGGGCCGTGCATTATCATGCTGATACATGAGGTGAGGGTAGTGGATGAATGACTCTGCAATGGGTCTCAGGATATTATTAATGGTATCTCTGTGCGTTCAAATTGCCATCGATAAAATGCAATTGTTTGCTGTCCGTAGCTTATGCCTGCCCATACCATAACCCCACCATGGGGCACTCTGTTCACATCAGCAAACCGCTCGCTCACACAAATTCACTTTTAACAAGGTACACCTGTTAATTGAAATGCATTCCAGGTGACTACCTCATGAAGCTGGTTGAATGTCAAGCGTGTGCAAAGCTGTCATCAAGGCAAAGGGTGACTACTTTGAAGAATATCAAATATATTTTGATTTGTTTACCACTTTTTTGGGGTTACGATATGATTCTGTATGTTTTATTTCATAGTGTTGATGTCTTCACTATTATTCTACAATGTATAAAAAATAATAAATAAAGAACAACCCTTGAATGACTCGGTGTGTCCAAACTAGAGGTCGACCGATTATGATTTTTCAACGCCGATACTGATTATTGGAAGACCAAAAAAAAGCCGATACTGATTAAATCGGCCGATTTTTAAAATGTTTTTGTAATAATGACAATTACAACAATACTGAATGAACACTTATTTTAACTTAATACATCAATAAAATCAGTTTAGCCTCAAATAAATAATGAAACATGTTCAATTTGGTTTAAATAATGCAAAAACAAAGTGTTGGAGTAGAAAGTAAAAGTGCAATATGTGCCATGTAAGAAAGCTAACGTTTAAGTTCCTTGCTCAGAACATGAGAACATATGAAAGCTGGTGGTTCCTTTTAACATGTGTCTTCAATATTCCCAGGTAAGAAGTTTTAGGTTGTAGTTATTATAGGAATTATAGGACTATTTCTCTCTCTACCATTTGTATTTCATTAACCTTTGACTATTGGATGTTCTTATAGGCACTTTAGTATTGCCAGTGTAACAGTATAGCTTCCGTCCCTCTCCTCGCTCCTACCTGGGCTCGAACCAGGAACACCACGACAACAGCCACCCTCGAAGCAGTTACCCATGCAGAGCAAGGGGAATAACTACTCCAAGTCTCAGAGTGAGTGACGTTTGAAACGCTATGAGCACACACCCCGCTAACTAGCTAGCCATTTCACATCACATCGTTACACCAGCCTAATCTCGGGAGTTGATAGGCTTGAAGTCATAATCAGCAGAGCTGCTGGTAAAATGCACGAAAGTGCTGTTTGAATGAATGCTTATGAGCCTGCTGGTGCCTACCATCGCTCAGTCAGACTGCTCTATCAAATCATAGATTTAATTATAACATAATAACACACACAAAAACCATATTAATGACCTATCATCTTGAAAACAAGACGCTTATTCTTTCAGTGAAATACAGAACCGTTCCGTGTTTTATCTAAGGGGTGGCATCCATCAGTCTAAATATTCCTGTTACATTGCACAACCTTCAATGTTATTTCATGATAATGTAAAATTCTGGCAAATTAGTTGGCAATACCCAGGCGGCCCAAACTGTTGCATATACCCTGACTCTGCGTGCAATGAACGCAAGAGAAGTGACACAATTTCACCTGGTTAATATTGCCTGCAAACCTGGATTTCTTGTAGCTAAATATGCAGGTTTAAAAATATATACTTCCGTGTATTGATTTTAAGAAAGGCATTGGTGTTTATGGTTAGGTACACGTTGGACCAACGACAGTCCTTTTTCGCTAATGCGCACTGCATCGATTATATGCAACGCAGGACACGCTAGATAAACTAGTAATATCATCAACCATGTGTAGTTATAACTAGTGATTATGATTGATTAAGTTTAATGCTAGCTAGCAACTTACCTTGGCTTCTTACTGCATCCGCGTAACAGGCGGGCTCCTTGTGAGGCATGTGGTTAGAGTGTTGGACTAGTTAATCGTAAGGTTGCAAGATTGAATCCCTGAGCTGACAAGGTAAAAATCTGTCGTTCTGCCCCTGAACAAGGCAGTTAACCCACATTTCCTAGGCCGTCATTGAAAATAAGAATGTCTTCCGGGTGGCACAGTGGTTAAAACCTGTATTGCAGCGACAGCTTTGCCACCAGAGACTCTGGGGTCGCGCCCAGGCTCTGTCGTAACCGGCCTCGACCGGGAGGTCCGTGGGGCGACGCACAATTGGACTAGCGTCAATTGGACTAACCCTTGTCTCATCTCGCACCAGCGACTCCTGTGGCGGGCCGGGCGCAGTGCGCGCTAACCAAGGTTGCCAGGTGCATGGTGTTTCCGGGTTGGATGCACGCTGTGTTAAGAAGCAGTGCGGCTTGGTTGGGTTGTGTATCGGAGGAGGCATGACTTTCAACCTTCGTCTCTCCCGAGCCCAATCTGCAAACTTGAGAAGTTAATTAGTGGGTAATGATTGATTTCAGACCCAAGGTGGGGTTGGATTTAGGCTACTTTGTCCCCCCTAATCTGATAGTGGTAGTGGCGTGATCGATGCTTAGTCTCCCTTATGGCTCTGATCAGGTGCCTACATAGAATACCCCATAGACATACATCATTTACACACGCACACACACACTTCAGCTCAGACAGATCCAGCCCAAAGAAGCCCAACTCATTAGCCATATCGGCAGCAGATTTGAATTTAGAATGGAAAATAAATGTGTTTATGCAACAAATGTGAGTGCATTGAACCAAATCGCACTGATTTCGTTCTCTAATCAAACCGAATCGCACCGAATCGTTTCAAACTACATTCCAAACTAAAACGTACTGTTCCTGTATCATATCAGAACCTATGTATCGAAATACATATCGTAAAGATGTACATCCCTAGTGACTTGTTTCCCTGCAGATGAACCAAGATAAAGGTCAGTCACCCTCCATCTTTCCCCATAGGGCCTGCTGGGTCCTGTGCCTCCTGAGGCTGATCAGCTTCACTTTCTCATCAGCCCTGAGAACAGGGTGGGAGGGAAGGCATAGAAATATTATCTAGATTCTATTTATATGGGGGAGTGGAACGTATAGAACAAATTAATATAGGACCTCTATGTAATTCTATGGAGGGAACCGTCCAGCCAGGAATAGTGTCCATTGGAATTGAAGTCAGTTTTAGGAAGTAAACTGAAATTCTATATAATTTCCTAGGGACTTCTCAATCAAGCCATTTTTGCATTTCAAATTCAAATCACTTCCTGGATTGACTGTCTTCAATGCTAATGGACCTAAACCCTGTAAACTAGAAGCCAGTAGTAGCTAGTAACACACACATTTTGCTGCACCTGCTATAACATCTGCTAAACTGTGTACTCGACCAATGTACTTTGATTTTATGACAGCCAGCCTCTCATGTACTTCAAGCGCCCTGACCACATAGTGGAAGATATAATGTGTTGCTGATACACAATGGCGTTGGCAAACTATAATAACAGTCAAACACTTCTATTATTTGTAATTAAATGTGACATTTTCCCGCCCCTTGCTTGATATCAGATCGACAGGAAATTGACCTGCAATGTCAAGAGCTCTTGAGCTTGTCCACGGAGATGGCAAAGGTCGGTTTGAGTCTGCGGGCAACTGTAAACTTCTAGGTGTCGAGAGAGAAAGATGTTGTGGTTGCATAGACCAAGGGAGTAAAAAAGCACTGGAGTTGAGTATGAAGAGCGAGCGAGGGATATACTTTAACAGGCATCTGAGGGACTCTCTCTCCCTCTCCTCTCCTCTCCTCTCCTCTCCTCTCCTCTCCTCTCCTCTCTCCCTCCCAGATCTTCTACCTACCTCAAAAAGAATGAGGATTTTGATACCTACCATCTCAGATTGTTCTGAAATTGTTTCTATTAGAAACAGATAAGATTTGGCATTCCCGCAACATCATTCTGTTGAAATATAATTTGATCTCTGTGAAAGATAGAAAACTGGATCTGTGTCTGACAAATAGTATCCCCTGTTCAGAGAAATTAGTCATTGAAGTTGTTAGGTTTATGTCTCAATTTACATCCTGATATTACCAGGTTCTGACCACTAGATGGTGCTGTTCCAGGTGATTTTTGTATTGTATTTTTAAGAACCCCCCCTTAATATTCGAGTGAAAGATGGTTTCCTTACCCTGTAAGCAGCCTATGGACATGATATGACAGCAATCCACGCATTGGCTTTATTTTCCACTGTTTCAAATAGGTACCATTCACTTGCATTGGATTTGTGCTACACATGGGGTGGTAGGTAACCTAGTGGGTAGAACGTTGGGCTAGTAACCAAAAGGTTTCAAGATCGAATCCCTGAGCTGACAAGGTAATAATCTGTTGTTCTGCCCCTGAACAAGGCAGTTAACCCACAGTTCCTAGGCTGTCATTGAAAATAAGAATTTGTTCTTAACTGACTTGCCTAGTTAAATAAAGGTTAAAAAAACATGCTAAAAATTTAGTATTTTAAACAGTGGCCAGGTAAACAAAACCAAAGCATAGGTTGTCCATAGACTGCTTACAGGATAAGGAAACCAATATGTAATTTGGGTGAACTCTCCTTTTACCATTGAGGGGAGTGGGATTCTTTCAAATAAATATCCCCTAATAGTAGAAACAGCACCATCTAGTGGTCAGAACCTGGTAAAATCAGGATGTGGAATGGGACATAAACCTAGCTACTTCAATTCCCATAAACCTAGCGACTAATTTCTCTGAACAGGGGTTAACAACCATCACCAAATTCACTGAGAAGACATAACGTTGCATGAAGAAACAATACTCCAAGCCACAGCTCCATACTACTTGTCAAACACATAGAACTTATACTGTATACTCCAGTGGAGGCTGGTAGGAGGAGCTATAGGAGGACGGGCTCATTGTAATGGTGGGAATGGATTGAAACGGGGTTCCCATATGTTTGATGTATTTGATACCGTTCCATACACTCCATTCCAGCCATTACAATGAGCCCGTCCTCCATGGGGGGCTTTTGACAATTTCTTTGGATTCCTTATTGTTAGAGAAATGTTTGTTGCATATTGAGTGTTAGGTACTATATTTATTGAATATTCAATGAATCATATAAATTTAAAAAAAGGCCAATTTGGGTGCAATCAATTAACTTAATTTCTCAGGGCACAAATTATATTTCAACAAAATAATGGTGAAGGAATGCCAGTCTTATCTATCTCTAACTACAGAAATTATTTCAGGGGCCTCCCGAGTGGCACAGTGGTTTAAGGCACTGCATCGCTGTGCTAGCTGTGCCACTAGAGATTCTGGGTTTGAGTCCAGGTTCTGTTGCAGCAGGCCGCGACCTGGAGAGAGAGCACAATTACAGAGCACAATTGGCCCAGCGTCGTCTGGGTTAGGGGAGGGTTAGGCCGGCAGGGATGTCCTTGTCCCATCGTGCACTCCTGTGGCGGGCCGGGCGCAGTACACTCTGACACAGTCGCCAGGTGTACGGGGTGTTTCCTCTGACATATTGGTGCGGCTGGCTTCCGGGTTAAGTGGACATTGTGTCAAGAAGCAGTGGGGCTGTGGTTGTGTTTTGGAGGACGCATGGCTCTCAACCTTCGGGAGTTGCAGCGACGAGATAAGACTGTAACTACCAATTGGATACCATGAAAAAGGGGGTAAAAAACCCAAAGGATTTCAGATCTGAGATGGTGGGTGTCATATGGCTTGCTGAAATGAAATGGATCCACGTGGGGGAGAGAGAGATGAAGAGGTGCCAAGAGGGGAAGAGAGAGAGATGAAGAGGTGCCAAGAGGGGAAGAGAGAGAGATGAAGAGGTGCCGAGAAGAGAGGGAGCGAGAGACAATGTTTGGACTGAGTCCTCCTCCGTCATCACGATCTGTAAACGGTAACTAGATGACAGCTGCCATTCATCTAGAGGCCAAGCCTACCTGCTGTGTTCAACCTGCCCTATGCCCAGACGATTCCTAGAGGATGCCTGGGCACAGTGCCATGCCGGATCAAATGCCAAATCTCAAAAGACATCCTAGTATTACTATATAGTGCACTACTTTTGACCAGAGACTATACAGAGCTGCCACGTAGGCCTCTAGGTTGAAAGTAGTGCACTATATATAGAGAGTAGGGTGTCATTTGGGAATCAGACACGGAATCTCTGCTGCCCTCCTGCCCCTTGTGTGCCCACTTGGGAGCGTACACACCCTCTCCCCTTGTGTCTTCCGATCCTGGCTTGCTTCCTGATCTGGCAGGGCTGTATGGGAATGGGCAGGTCAAGACTTGGATGGACTGACTGAGTACCGGACTGACGGGCTGCATCTTCCAAGTAGCCATAGTACAGATGTAGGAACTTAATTTGATCACCCTGTTGCAGGAGTACTTTCCTGCATGGCAGGACATCCTAAACTTGTAGTGTATTTGAGGCTTACGAAAAATCTAGCAACTCCTTCAAAAATGCCAATTAATTATAATCCACATAATACGGCTGCAGGATTATTTTCCTGCTGTAGCAAACTGGCTCAAATTAAGATCCTACATCTGTATGTACGGAAAGGCCACATAAACCTTAAAAGGTCGAAAAAGATTTTCCTTTTTTCTTCCGGCTCTTCTGGTTTCCATGCCCTTTAGTCTGTTTTTGTCCCATGCACATTGTCAGGGCTGGTGTGACTGTGTGAGCCTCTCTCCTTTCATCTCGCTCAACATCGTTCTTTCTCGCTCTCTCTCTCTGTCTGTCTGTCTGTCTCTCTCTCACTGCATGCCCTGGGAGCAGAGATGGGAAAGGGTAGAAGGAGGAGGGGCTATGGCAGGATGTGCAGATGTCGAGGACCCCCCCTCCCTTTCCTCTGTTCTTTTCACCTCTCCTCCCTTCTCCACTACTTTCTTATTCTCTTCTCATCCCCACTCCTTTCCTCTCCTCCCTTCTCCCTCTGTGTCCCCTGATGAAAAGAACTCAGTGACTCAGTGACAGGGCCCTCGTCTCTCCTCTCACTCTGGGGGGGGGGGGTTGTTCTCTCTCTCACTGTGGGAGGAGGAGGGGGTTGACGAGAGGAATGCCACTGCTCTCCCACAACATCTGTATGCAGACTGTTCTCTTTCTCTCCTTCTCCTGCCCTCTTTCTCTCGCTGACCCTCTCCCAAACCTCGACCAATAGGACTCTGAAAGGTTCTCTTCTCCTCTTTTACACCACAAACATGTTTGTTTTACCATTTAATTGATTCCCAATCAAAATCCTATTTTCCTTAACTCGAACTTCTAATTCTAATCCTAAACCTAACCACCAAGCCTAAAATAGTGTTTTTCCTTGTGGGGCGAAGTGGCCTCACTTGTCACAATTTTCCTTGTTTAACTATCCTCTTGAAGACTTCTGGTCCCCACAAGGATAGTAGAACCAAACAAACACACACACACACACACTCCACTCTCCCCACTGGGGCTTATCCTCCTTCACTGCACCACTCTATAACACAGTAGACAGTAGAAACAGTGTAGAATGGAAGATGGCGCGGAAGAGGATGGCTGACCTTTTACATGCCCGTAACCAATCGTGCTCTTTTGTTTAGTTTTTTTGGCGTTGTTTGTAACTTATTTTTCAAAACTTATTTTGTACATAATGCTTGTTATTGTGTTACTTTTTATTAGTTTTTACTTTTGTTTATTTGGTAAATATTTTCTTAAAGCGTTTCACGGTAAGGTCGACACGTGACAAATAAAGTTTGATTTGATTTTGACCCGAAAATGCCTATAGGATCAAATATACCCACGATAGCATGAAATCTAATGTTAGATTGAAAAACGTGACAGAAATACAATACTGTACATGCAATAGAGAATGTTGGTGTTAAACATGTGCTTTCATCCAGAATGGCACCCTATTCCCTATGGGCCCTGGTCAAAAATAGTGCACTAAATAGGGAATAGGGTGCCATTTGGGACGATGGGAGCAGAGGAAGTCCCTGCACTCGCAGTGTAATTATGGTGAGTGGGAGAAGAGGATGAGTATGTAAGGGAGGGATGGAGAGAGGCACTCACACTCTTTAGTGTGTTATTGAGATGCTGTGGTGCTGTGGGTTTCTCCTGCTAAACCCTCTAAATGTATATGGGAGTAACACACACACCACGGGTATGACAGAACATTTATTTTTACTGCTCTAATTACGTTGGAAACCAGTTTATAATAGCAATAAGGCACCAAGGGGGTTTGTGGTATATGGCCAATATACCACGGCTAAGGGCTGTACCCAGGCACTCCGCGTTGCGTCGTGCAAAAGAACACCCCTTTAGCCGTCGTATATTTTCCATATACCACACCCCCTCGTGCCTTATTGCTTAATTCTATACCCGCAGTGCATCTGACTGAGACAGACAGACAGAGGAATAACAGTCAGACAGACACACAGGCAGACAGAGCAGTGACTGCCAGTTCACCCCATGTTCCACGGTCACCAGTCACGTCAGACTGAGTTCCAGACTACTTCTATGCCGTGGGTCCCTGTATATGTATCTATATCTCTGTCTGAGTCTCAGCGCTACGGATATGTCTTAAATGGCACCCTATTCCCTATATAGTGCACTACTTTTGACCAGGACCTAAAGGATTCCCATAGTGCACTGCTTTTTACCAGTGCCCTATCTAAGGAATAGGGTGCCATTTAAGAACTAAGAATGTGTGTCAAGCAGTGTGGCTCAATGGGTGGTTTGGTGGTTGGAAGCAAAGCTGCTGTCATCCCAGCTCAGCTCCCTCTCCGTGACGCATCATCACTCCGCGTCAAGGCATGAGGACTTGCCTGACTGGTTACACTTTGTCCGTTTGCCCTGTAGTCATCATCTGCGAGTTGTTCGGTCTCTGTCCCAAATTTCTGGGTGTATAGGGTGAACTTGCCTCTAGACGCTGATTTTGGGTCAGTTTAGCATTTTCCCCACTAAATGGTTGAGGTTAGGTTTGGGGGAGAAGCTAGATCTGCAACCAGGGGAAACTTCACCCCGGAGCAATTTTCTTTACATGAATGCCACTTGGGGTTGTTTATGAAGTTGTGGGAACACCTACTGGTTTGGTAGTGTATAAAGCTACACACATAAATGCGTGTGTAGGGGATGGCTAAGTAAGCATCGTTACTGCCTTCCTCAGTAGAGACTTGTAATAGTGCCGCCCCTGGCCCGCCACAACCATGGATTGGATAGGCTAGTGGCTAGCACGCTAGCTTCCGGAGTACGTTGTGGCGTGGGGATCGGTGAGAACCAGACTCGGTCTCACTTGTCTGAGACCCAAATCAGCTGTTTATCAGGGGCCCATTTATAAACCCATGAAGGGAAAAATGGAAGCTTGCCTGGTCATTACTTTGTGTCTGTGTGCGTCCCAAATGGCACCTCTTTCCGTATACACTACACTACTTTTGACCAGGGCCCGGAGCTTTTGGTCTGACGGTTAGACTGAGTCTGGTTTCTCACCAATCCTCAGGCATGGTCTAATTGCCATTTGGGACACGGGCCCTGTCCAGTCAATGCTGTGTGAGCTACAGAGCGGGCTTAATTATGATGGAATGTAAACTAAGGAAATGTTTGTATCATTTTGACTCCTCTCGTATCAGCGTCTCGGGGCAACTAATGGTTAAGGTTAGGATTGGGGGAGGGGAAACTGATCCTAGATCTGTACCTAGGGGACACTTTACCCCGGAGGCCCAGAAGCCATAGAATATATTGTTTTGGGTTTAAGGCACTCCTTTCTCTCTATCTGCCCCTGTCTCTTAGAGGAATGAATAGTATGTGATGTTGTCAGTAGGGCTGGGATGAGATGGCAGTCGCACGTCTCTGATTAGACCTACTTGTGGGATGGGGGGGGGGGTATATTTGGTCACAAGCTATCTGAGGCTTGTGCGTGAAAGAGTGAGAGAGTCAGTCTGTCTCCCTCACTGAGGAGCATGTCCTCACCCTCATACTGCTCACAAACACTTAATTATCCCCCTCCAAACACACACTGTCCCGTGTGTGCGCGCGCAGGTCTCTGTCTGTCCGTCCTTTTGTCTGAATGTTGTTAGCGCGCATGCGTGTGTGTCTTGAAGAGATCGGATGGATGCCGTTGGTTGTTTACTAATCCTGGATATAGTTTCCTGAAAATGTTTTGACTTGTCAATCGTTGTTCTCTAGGCAGCTAAATCATTCATCATGTGCCTGTTTGTTGAGGTACTTCACTGGTCCTCTGGGTTCGTTAAATGGTGTGTCTGTTTCCCAATGGCACCCTGTTCTCTACATGGGGCACTTCACTTGAGCAGAGCACCGTGGGCCATAGTCAAAAGTAGAGCACTATATAGGGGATAAGGTACCATTATGGTATGCAGCTGGTGTGTGTGTGTGTGCCTGATCTTTGTCTGAGTAGCAGGATGTCATGTTTTAGCAGTCAGCAAGGTTAACCCTTTGATGATGGCGCTGTCACACACACACACACACACATGCACAGAGAGACACACACATGCACACTGCTGTTTAACCACAGGATGTGTGTGTCACGGAGCTGTGTCACCTACACTAGTGCCAATCCTGTTCCCATCTGATACTATGTGACTGTGTGTCTCTCTCTAATCTCTCTGGGCCACATCAACATTCTGTACTGGACCATGCTTCTGGCTCATCCTGATACACCACACCCTTCTCTCGTGTGTGTGTGTGTGTGTGTGTCTGCCTCTCTGTATGCCTGCACATTGAAGGCCAAGCTCCAGTGTCCTCTACTCCGAGACCCAGCATCACAGCAGGCATTTGTTTCCCGAATTCTTGCCGTCCGACAAATCAAGCACTCTGCCAATTAAAGCTAGCATCTGTAGAACTACTAGATCGTGACACATGGGGGAGAGTAGCTCTTCCCCTTAGGTCCAGATTGCTTTGCAATATGAATGAGGCCTGTTGTTGCATATTGCATGCCAGCACTGCCATTTCCTTACATAAGCTGTGTTTTTGGAGAGGGGAACCCAAACAAGCTTATAAACCAGACCAACCGCATGAGAGGGATTCAATCCCACCCAAAGCAATTAGGGGAGTGACCACTGTCCGTCTGTCTGGCACTGTGGCCTGCCTGCCACCATGTAGAACTGACCTATGGATTATAGGTGTATGTTTGTCTGTACTGGCAGTGTTGGTCCATGCAGATCTATCTGCTATAGGACAGTGTGTGCTGGTGGTCCATGCAGATCTATCTGCTATAGGACAGTGTGTGGTGGTGGTCCATGCAGATCTATCTGTTATATGACAGTGTGTGCTGGTGGTACATGCAGATCTATCTGCTATAGGACAGTGTGTGGTGGTGGTCCATGCAGATCTATCTGTTATATGACAGTGTGTGCTGGTGGTACATGCAGATCTATCTGCTATAGGACAGTGTGTGGTGATGGTGCATGGAGATCTATCTGCTCTAGGATTGTGTGGTGGTGCATGCAGATCTATCTACTCTAGGACTATGTGTGGTGGTGGCCCATGCAGATCGATTTGGTCTAGGACAGTGTGGGGGTGGTGCATGCAGATCTATCTGCTCCAGGACTATGTGTGGTGGCGGTCTATGCAGATCTATCTGCTCTAGAAGTATGTGTGGTGATGGCCTGCCTGTCTGCCTACCAACCTACCTACCTTCCCACATACATGTCTGCTTCTCTGCCTGTCTGTCTGTTTGCGCAGTAGTGGATAGAGGAGCTGTGTCCCAGCTCTGTGAGGGAGATACCAGACCATTACCTAAAAAGCTTTACAGGCTCACTGGGATAGTAAAAACCGATGCCACTAATATCACGACCATTCTACCGTCCCATTCCAGCCTGGGTCGTATTCATTGGTGCACACCATAAGAAAACATTTGCAGCAGAAAACAAAAACAAGTGTTTCTTATTCGACAAGTTCAGTTATTCCCTCCCCGTTTCAGTCCAATTTTCTTTAGTTTGTTGCCTAATGAACATCACCCTGATGTCTTGTCCTTACCTTCGGTTAAGGGGCAAGGCTCTGCACTGGCACTTACAGGTCTTTTTTCTCTGCACAGCCACTTACAAAGGCTTGCATCCCAAATGACCCCCTAATTCCACATTTAGTGCACTGCTTTTGTGACACATACACACACTCTATGCCGTACATGGTTCCGCTCTTTTTGAAAAGTGACACACTATATAGGGAATAGGGTGCCATTTGGGACGCAGGCAGAAATATAACCTTGGCCCGAAGAGTAGGTTGTTGGTTCCTGTGCTAAATGGCTGATGTACTGCAGAGTGTCAAAGTGGGTGCATGCACAGGTCACATCGCACATCAACAGGATGTCGATCTGTCACAGAGAGTGCAGTGCGGGCTTCGCCGATTCAGTCGTTTCGAATGAAGCGTGAGGCAAGGCGACTGAGCTGGCGCGGTCTGTGTGCTCAGTCAATATCAATATGAATTTGCATTAAGGGAATGATATATTGTTACATTGCCAAAGCCCAATGTTACATTAGGGAGGGGGGGGGGGGAGTGACTTACACCCACTGTTTCTTTTATTTCTATCGAACCGCTTTTCCCATGTTTCCCCCTCCTACTGACTGCTACTCCGAGACGGATGATGCACCCTCCAAATATTGACCTCAAAAAGGTGAAACATACAGCGCAGTAACCTGGACAAAGTTAAAACTAGCGCTCATGGATTTCTCCTGGACAGGTCATGGGGTCAGGTAAAACTCAAGGTGTGTTTACACTACACGATGGCTAAATATCATCCCTTTTGACCCTTTTCACACTACATAGCCAAACAGTGCTGCGTCAAGCTGAGCTGTACTGGGCTGTCCTAGGTACACATCCACCATGGTTGCTTGAACGACTCTTGAAATAAAGATGTGAGAGGAAATATCCGAGCCCGCGCGGTAAGGTTCGGGTCGGGTCGGCCCTATAGTGTGAATACGGTAGCCAGTGCAGTAGTAGCCAGTGGTAGAATGTCTAAGCCTCACAACGACGTTCTGAGCATTTCAGACCCTAAAACCTCTATAGGACTCCTCTAGTGGGTGGCGTTTGCTTCTGTCACTGTCAACAGTTTTTTTTTTTTGTACACCATTGAAATGGGGATTATGGAAGTGAATGGGTCTTTGACTTTTGTTGTGACTGAACCGCAGACACACTCTGACATGTTTGGAACCATGTACGGCGTGGATGTGTCTCTCCCCCCTGAATGCCTCATTGTGGAAAGAGAGAAATAAATAAAGGAGAGAAAAGAGGCAGCAGAGAGGACTGGAGCTGGTCAGAACTCCGAAGTGACAGTGTTTTCCTTTTTTTCATTTCACGGCTGAATCGCCCCAGTGTTTGAACTCTGTGATCTCACTGGGGGGGGGGGGGGGTGGTGCCATGCACAGTGATCTCAGCTGTGTGTGTGCCTGTGTGTGTCTCCCCTGACCATATGCGTCTCGGGGTGTTTCTCAATATGCATACTATCGTGCTCCACACTGTCGTGCCGAGTGCATTCTCCGACCACGTTCTCTTGAGTACGTTCTTGTGAGGACTAGAGTGTGGAGAATGCATCAAACAATACATTTGAGAAGGACTCACACTCCCCCTACTGTATTACCTCACACTTCACCTCCCCATTCACTGAACCGTCTTCCAGACGAGGACAATGGCAACAATAGACGAAACAAGATATACACAAAGCACACAGTTTTCTTCATAATTATCAGCTAGATATGTAAAATTGTAATAATCTCGTTAGGCAATTAGTTAAACAGGCAAAAATGACCTAAAATGTTATGCAAGGTAGCTAGCCAGGTAGCCATATTGACTTACTATGGACTTACCTATTCACTGAACCGTTTTTGCCTGTTTAACTACACAAAGCAACCGTTTTACTTCATAACTATCAGCTAGCTATATGTGAATCATAATAATGTAGCTAACCAGATAGTTTAACAGGCAAACATGACCTAAAACTAATATTATGCAATAAACTGTAACGTTAATTCTTCATGGATAGCTAGTTATCAATTATTCATGGCTATCTGGCTAGCTAACAGTATTAACGTAAACTCACCCCATTCCGTACAAATGTGCGCAACCGCAACATTCAAACGAGGCTATAAAGAAAACTAATGGATCTGTAGAGACTGTGTTGATGTCAAAACCTAGTCATGTTTTGCGTCATCATTGCAAGCGATCATCATTCTCAAATAAGATCACTTTAGCATCGCCCTAAAAACCCGATTCAAATTTGACTCAAACCTTCAAATAGGTAAGTAAATGACACATTATATAAAATCTTTATAGTGTATTATTTACATTTTAGGGGCGATAAGGTGGACAGACCGAGTGAAAAAAAGCCATTTTCCCACACGACATCTGTCCTTTTCACTATCACGCATTAGTTTCGTTTCCCCACCTGCCATTTTTAAAAAGACCCGACGGGGCTCATTGCCTGCTTGAATTATGCAGAAATGGGCAGCGTTTAGGTCATGTAATTGATTCTGTTGGAAAGGGGAGAAATTGGGCTTTACAATGGTATTGACATTACAGTTGATCTGGAACTATTACGTTTTTGGGGCGCTAAAATAAGGCCAATTGTACGGACTAAGGCGATGTACGAGTTTACGTGAGTTTACGTTAGGAGCTAGCCAGTTAGCCCTATTGACTTATTATGGGCTTGCGATATAGGGTACATGCCAAAATCAACACAGCATGTATTTATGAACATATCAAGATAAAATATTGTAGTCAGGAAACATATAAGATGTGAATAGGAAACATTTAATTCCGAGGTCAGAGTGTATTTTCTCACACTTTTAGCTCAGATATTAGGGATATATATATTAGCTGCCATTAGCTGCCATTGATTTCAAGAAATGTTGCATAATTTTTTACGAGGTTGTGTCATATTTCTTCGCATACTTCCTGTTGAAGCTTGCATCGACGCATGCTTCAAAATATATACAAACGGAGTACGCATTCGAGAAGTGCCCTCCATGCTCCATTTCACATACTTTGATTTGGACTCATACTCTGACTCTCCGGTGCTTCAAACTGTGTGCTTGGAGCACGGTAGTATGCATTTTGAGAAACACCCTAGGTGTCTCTGTTAGTGTGTGTGTACCTCTCAATATCCCGTAGCTAGGCGTTGTAATCCCTGCTCACGCTGTGTGTGTGTGTGTGTGTGTCAGCTTTAGGGGATTAACTCTCTGATGGCAGACCATTAAACCCAATGGGTAAAGAGGGGAAAGGGCGGAGGGGGGGGGGTGAAATGTCCTTGGCCATGGCTGTTTTGACTGAGATGCAGAGAGAGAGGAGGATGCAGAGAGAGAGGGGGGCGGGGGGTATAGGGTGAATGAGAGAGAGAAGAGGGATCGCTTGGGCTGCATTGAATTGTGCTGGTGGAGCTTTACAATAGTCTGTATGTAGTGAGTTTTCAGGGGCTCTGGGCTCGTGCCATTCAGCCACTGCTGACCAGGCTATGCTTCATTAAAGCTTAACGTTCTCCCCTGTCTGCCTGCCTGCCTGGACAAAACCCTATCTACTCTGTCTAGAGTACATCCACGCATGCACACACAGAGAGATTCACACAATCCTCTCTCTCTCTCTCTCTCTCTCTCTCACACACTCACACTCACACTCTGACTGACTGACTGATGCACACACATCCCCTCTACCGCCCCGCCCGGCTTTGCAAACACCCTGACTCGAAACGATACCACAATCTAAAGAGGTTTCTGGGGGATGAGGGGGTATCCATATCAGACTCCAAGAATAGGATTTTTCTGCTTTGGGTACATCCTAAATGGCACCCTATTCCCTATATGGTGCACTACTTTTGACCAGGGAACCACTACTTTTAGATCTGCCCATAGGGCTCTGGTTGAAAGTGCAGTATGTAGGAAATAGGGTGCATTTGGGACGCAGATGTTGATGAGTGAGCGCTCTCTCCAGAGCTCTTAGGGCTCCGGGAGGGACTGCATTCCTGAGTGCAGTAGGAGGCCGGAGTATGCTGCTGTTGCTGCTGCTGCCATTACTGTACGCCCCCCTGCTCTATGCATACTGAATACACTAGCAGCTCAGCACTAACACAGAGCACACACTCAGAGACACACAAACACACACAGGTTGAGCCCTGCAGCTCATTGTTGGTTATACTCAGCAGAATCACACAGTATAAGGACTCTGCAGGGAGGGGAAGTGTTCTGATTGGGCAGGGGTTAAAGCAGAGTTTGCTGATTGGACAACATCAACAGACCTCGCTCACAGCCCCTGTAGCCAAGACCCCAACCAGTGACCTTGTGTGTGTGTGTGTGTGTGTGTGTGCAAGTCTCTCTCTGATGCCAACCTTTGCTGAGCCACATGCTGCTGGTGTGGCAGAGTGATGGCAGGCCGGGCAGTGACGACAGTGCCAACAGGATTGGCACACTGGATGAACATGAGTTGGCATATCAGCACATGCATACTGCAGTCCAGCTGAGATATGATTGTGTGTTTGTCTCCCAAAAGTGTTTTCTTATGTTGGGACAGGTGAACATGTCATAGAAGCACAGAAACTGTTAGAGCGGGGGGTGTTTCACCGGGGGGGGGGGGGCATTGCTGTCTTGTACATTTTTTTTTTCTGCCATCATACTTTTTGCAGCGGTGGAAATAATGAAGCCCGTCCTACTCCTCTCTGCCCCTTGCCTGGGCAGTGGTGGGCAGAGGAGAGAGAGCAGGGAACTGTCTGTCAGGTCCGCGGGGTACCCACCATCCCCTGCCAGCCGCATGCCCGCATCATCATCGTTCGCCACTGAGGCATCATTCATGTTTCATCTGCCCTCAGACAAAACGCCCGCTCACACTCAGGTTGCGTCCCAAATGGCACCCTATTTCCTACATAGTGCACTACTTTTGACCAGGGCCCTATGGTCCATTTGAGACACAGATTACGCTATTATGACTGCAGTGTCAGTCTGCGTGTTATTTTTATAACATTTTGTGAGTTAATGACCAAAAAGAATGTATAGCAGACGGAGAGGAGGAGAAGAGAAGGAGAGAGTTCTGGGCTCGAGGTGTGTGTGTGTGTGAAGAGATGCGCGGCCATCAAAAGCAGACCCCTTGGCCCAGTGCCAATGCCACTTCCAGGTGACAGACTCAGGGAGGTGCCACGTTGATAGACGCCCCCCGGGGAAACAACGTCCCCCTCTGCCCAGGCAAAATAAACAATAAGTAGAGAAAGGATCCGCTGACTTAAAAGGCAGAGGGAACAATAGAGAGAGATGAATAATGCTGTCACGCTTCTGTAAACTGATATTATGTTGAGAGTCAGAGGGTTTGTGTTTTGTGTCTCCTCTACTCTGTTTGGGATTTGCACTCAGTCTCTGGCTCCACGCTGGCCGTGTGTGTGTGTGTGTGTGTGTGTGTGTGTGTGTGTGTGTGTGTAACTCTGGGCAGAGAGCTCACCGAGGATCTGTAAAAATAATAAGAGAAAATTAAAGCAGTGAGGAGGAGGAGGGGAGGCAGAGCAAAAATACAAATATTTAAAGTTTAGACACACCTCATTCAGGGGTTTTTCTTTATTTTCTACATTGTGTAATAATAATAAAGATGTCAAAACTATGAAATAACACATGGAATCATGTAGAAACCAAAACAACTGTTAAACAAATCAAAATATAATATTTTAAATTCTTCAAAGTAGCCACCCTTTGCCTTGATGACATAAAATAAACGGAACATCATACAAAACAAGAAACACTAACAGCACACAGACATGAAACCGAAACAATAACATCTGGGGAAGGAACCAAAGGGAGTGACATATATAGGGAAGATAATCAGGGAGTCCAGGTGAGTCTGATGACGTGCAGGTGCGCGTAACGATGGTGACAGGTGTGCGCCATAACGAGCAGCCTGGTGACCTATAGGCCGGAGAGGGAGCACACGTGACAGTGTGGTTCATTTATGTAAGTGGCCAGTGATTTATTTCAAGTCTATGTACAGTGGCACCAAAAATTATGTGAACCCTTTGGAATTACCAGCATTTCTAAATAAATTGGTCATCAAATTTGATCTGATCTTCATCTAAGTCACAACAATAGACAAACAGTGTGATTAAACTAATAACACACACATTTCTGTATTTTTTGGAGTCAGGAGTCCGCTAACCTGAAGATGTTGGTTGGAGATGCCTTGCCCTATAAAAATACTCAATTTGAGTTTGCTATTCACAAAAAGCGTTGTCTGATGTGAACCATACCTCAAAAAAAGGAGATCTCAGAAGACTTAAGATGAAGAATTGTTTACTGGAAAGGGTTACAAAAGTATCTCTAAAAGCCTTGATGTTCATCAGTCCACATTAACACTAATTGTCTACAAATGGAGAAAGTTCAGCACTGTTGCTACTCTCCCTAGGAGTGGCCATCCTGCAAAGACGTCTCTGTTGACAAGTCTACGATATGTAGAACACTAGACAAGAATAGTGTTCATGTTAGGACACCACGGAAGAAGCCACTGCTGTCCAAAAAAAAAACATTGCTGCACGTCTGAAATTTGCAAAAGTGCACCTGGATGTTCCACTGCGCTACTGGGAAAATATTCTGTGGACAGATTAAACTACAGTTGGGTTGTTTGGAACAAACACACACCACTATCTGTTGTGTGTTCGTTCTATCATCCCAACTGTAAAGTATGGTGGAGGGAGCATCATGGTTTGGTGCTGCCTCAGGGCCTGGACAGCTTGCTATCATTGACGGAGAAATGAGTTCCCCGGTTTATGAAAATATTTTGCAGGAGAATGTTAGGCTATCTGTCCGCCAATTGAAGCTCAACAGAAGTTGGGTGATGAAAAGGACCACGACCCAAAATACAGAAGTAAATCAACAACTGAATGGCTTCAACAGAAGAAAATACGCCTGCTGGAGTGGCCCAGTCAGAGTCCTGAACCCGATTGAGATGCTGTGGCATGACCTTGAGAGTTGTTCACACCGTACATCCCAAGAATATTGCTGAACTGAAACAGTTTTGTAAAGAGGAATGGTCCAAAATTCCTCCTGACCGTTGTGCAGGTCTGATCTGCAACAACAGAAAATGTTTGGTTGAGGTTATTGCTGCCAAAGGAGTGTCAAACAGTTATTAAATCCAAGGGTTCACATACTTTTCCCACCCTGCACTATGAATGTTTACACGGTGTGTTCAATAAAGACACGAAAACGTATAATTGTTTGTGTGTTATTAGTTTAAACAGACTGTGTTTGTCTATTGTTTTGACCTAGATGAAGATCAGATCAAATTGTATGACCAATTTATGCAGAAATCCAAGTATTTCCAAAGGGGTCACATACTTTTTCTTGCCACTGTATATATGGCAGCAGCCTTTAATGTGCTAGTGATGGCTATTTAACAGTCTGATGGCCTTGAGATAGAAGTTGTTTTTCAGTCTCTCGGTCCCAGCATTGATGCACCTGTACTGACCTCGCCTTCTTGATGATAGCGAAGTGAACAGGCAGTGGGCTTGGGTGGTTGTTGTCCTTGATCTTTTTGGCCTTCCTGTGACATCGGGTGCTGTAGGTGTCCTGGAGGGTCTCGAGCTTAAAGACAAGCTTGGAGGGTACTATGGTGTTGAATGCTGAGCTGTAGTCAATAAACAGCATTCTTACATAGGTATTCCTCTTGTCCAGGTGGGATGTAATACAGTGTGTAAGCCGACATGGATAAACAGCTATGCTAAGCAAATAAATGCTAATGCGTACGGCGGCGACAAGATCACCGTTATGCACATAATCCTGGTGGCATGTTTTACTTTGTTCATCGTTGTATTCTTTCACATCGCGTGTGTTGTTGTTTTGGAACAATATGTCTGCGTCCCAAATGGCACCCACGGTCCTGGTCAGAAGTTGTGCTCTGTAAAGGTAATGGGGTACCATTTGGGATGAAGCCTATGACTTTCAGCATCAAGATAATGAAGTCGGAAAGATGTGGGGTGAGATTGAAGTGTATTAGCAGTGACACACACAGTACATTTGCCTCCAAAGCTTTTCTCTTTCGCTCCTTGCCTTCTTCCCAGGTGAATTCCCATTCAATCAGTGCAGAGGATAACGCTTTAGCCGCGCTACATAGTGCACTACTTTTAACCAGAACCCTACAGGAAACCCTATGGGCCCTGTTCAACAGCAGTGCTCTATAAAGGGAACAGGGTGTCATTTGGGACGCAGGGAGAGAGCGAGCTTGGCTTTCCTCGCCGACCCCTAACAGTCTGGTTCTCATTACCTTTCTGTTCTCCTGGATGGAAAAAGACAAAGCGCACCCCCAGAATTGTGCTCGCTCCTCCTTCGCTGCTACTTGTTGTACTTGTAAAAGCTCCTCCTGCTACTTCTTACCTCTACAGTTTGTTTTGACATTTCAGTCGTTTAGCAGACTTATCCAGCACGACTTACAGGAGCAATTAGGGTTAAGTGCCTTGCTCAAGGGCACGTCGGCAGATTTTCACTTAGCCGGCTTGGGGATTCTAACCAGCGACCTTTTGTTTACTGGCCCAACGCTCTTAACTGCTAAGCTACCTGCCTGTTGTTGTCATTGTTGCTACTGTAGATATTACTATGATACTGCAACTGTACTATACTGTAGTTAGTTGCTCTGCCACAATTGTTATACAGATCATTGAACTCTGTTGTTGTTCTCAGCTTAGTTGTGGTTGTTCTAAGACTAGTTGTAACTGTCGTTGTCATTTGTTATAGGGCTGATATAACAGTAGTTATTGCTGTAGCGGTGCAGCACCGTAGTTGTCAGTGTGGTGTTGATAGTTGCAGTAGCGCTCGTCTCCAGACCCCTGGCTGCACTGAGTAACAGGCAAGTCTGTCCCAGGTAGGAGGTAGGAGGTCTGCTCTGCACTGGGTAACTGGGTAGCGTCCCAAATTGCATCCTATTACCTATAAAATAGGTCACAATTAGTGCACTAAATAGGGAATAGGGTGCATATTTGGGTCTTGGTCCCACTGGTACTGTAAATTAGGTCAGAGGGGCTGATTTTTGGACCGAGCCCCGAGCCTCCACGCCCCTTCCATTCTATACCCCATGTCTCACAGCATGCTCTACATTGTCCGCTTTGTCTTCCTGCTACCAGCTGATTAGCGGGGAACATGGCATAAGTTTAGATCTATAAAAGAAACATTTAACTCCATGTCGGACTGAGAGAGGGGCGACAGGGAGAGAAGCTGAGATTTATACGAGAGCTGTGTCCTTGGAGGGAATGAGGGAGATGGGGGGGGGGGGAGAAGTAAAGAAAAGAGAGAGTTAGTGAAGTGAAGACAGGGCCTTGTGAGCTGTGTGTCGTGTGATTCCACCAGGGTCGGGTGGGGAGAGGGGGGGGTAAAGAAAAGAGAGTTAGTACAGTGAAGTGAAGACAGGGCCTTGTGAGCTGTGTGTCGTGTGATTCCACCAGGGTCGGGTGGGGAGGAGGGGGGTAAACTGCCACGTGGGTGGATTAATTAATGAGACCCTGCTTTCTTTCTGACAGTAGGGTTTGTGTGTCTCCGCTCCACCGATAGCAGGCTATTTGTGTCCCTTTTTGTTTCTCTCTGAGATCTAGTAGTGCGTCCCATATGGCACCCTATTCCCTAGTGCACTACTTTTGACTAAGGCCCTTGGGGAATAGATAGCTAATCGGGACACAACCCCAGTGGTGCATATCTGATCACAGCACTGAGCTGGGCTGAGCTTTACGTAACCCCTCTGTGAGCTCATACATGCCTAATGTCTTCATGTTTACCATGGGGGCAGAAAGGCAGGGTGGACAGGCAGCCGGACAGACAGGTGAACAGACAGACAGACATGGTGGTGATCCCTGCCTGTCTTGCTTCTCAGATCAACACCTCGTCACTACACTACCACCACCATGTCTCCTCTAATCTCCTCTTTTCCTTCTGATGATTGTGATCTGTGGTTCTCTCCCTCTCCTTCTCCCCCCTGGAGGACGGCTGGGCTGGGGAGGGAGGGAGAGAGAGGGACAGACGGAGAGAGAGGTTCACATATCTAGGGGGAAGGGAGGGGAGGAAGAGACTTGCGAGAGAGAGAGCGGAAACTTTTGACATCCTCTGTTTTCACCAACCCTCCTCCCCTGTTCCTCTGTTACCCCCTGTCCAGGACTTTAATTCTTCTTTAATGGTTTCCTTCCATAAACAAACGCTCAGCGAGTTCCCTGATATACATCTCAGGGTTAGGGCGCCACCTGGAGGGCATCACAAAGAGGCGGGTTTATCTGATGTACGAGCACACATACACAACCACACCCCAGGTTTATACATCTATCACACACTCATTCAAAGGCTCCTTTGAGTAAACACAAATATAAACAGGGATTTACAATCAGTGCCATTATGACTCTCTCTTTCTCATACACACACACACACACACACACCACTCTCACAAAAAAGTATTGATCTGTGCATTCCGCTGTTTGTGCATGTTTTATTGTGGGCTCAGCACTAGATGGCAATGGCAGAGTACTGTAGACCATAGATCACTACAACCTCCCCCCTTCTAGCAGAGCAGCTGTAGTTTGTTATACACCATAGTCATCACTGTTACAGGTTGGCTCCAAGTCAGAGTCATACCTCTCAGAGAGAGAGAGAGAGAGAGAGAGAGAGAGAGAGAGAGAGAGAGAGAGAGAGAGAGAGAGAGAGAGAGAGAGAGAGAGAGAGAGAGAGAGAGAGAGAGAGAGAGAGAGAGAGAGAGAGAGAGAGAGAGAGAGAGAGAGAGAGAGAGAGAGAGAGAGAGAGAGAGAGAGAGAGAGAGAGAGAGAGAGAGAGAGAGAGAGAGAGAGAGAGAGAGAGAGAGAAATATATATATATAAATAATAATATCTTCCTGTTTTATTCAAGGCTTTGTTTCAGAGAACACGAGCGAATTGTGCTATATCCGGCAATAGAGGTTTTACCGAGAATGTGATCGTAGGGGAGGAAGGCTGTGGGTTTGAAGACTGTAGAGCAGAGGTGTGGGTGTGTGTATGTACAGTGGCAGTCAAAAGGTTGGACACACTACTGTCTCAATGGTTTTTCTTTCATTTCTCTTTAAATCATCAAAACTATGAAATAACATATGGAATCATGTAATAACAAAAAAGTGCTAAACAAATGAAAATGTATTTTTATATTCTATAAAGTAGCCACCATTTGCCTTGATGACAGCTCTGCACACTCTTGTCTCAACCAGCTCCATGAGGTAGTTGCCTGCAATGCATTTCAATTAACAAGTGTGCCTTGTTAAAAGTTCATTTGTGGAATTTCTTTCCTTCTTAATGCGTTTGAGCCAATCACTTGTGTTGTGACAAGGTATACAGAAGATAGCCCTATTTGGTAAAAGACAAAGTCCATATTATGTCAAGAACAGCTCAAATAAGCAAAGAGAAATGACAGTCCCTCCTTACTTTAAGACATGAAGGTCAGTCAATACGTAACATTTCAAGTACTTTGAACGTTTCTTCAGTCGCAAAAAACATCAAGCGCTATGATGAAACTGGCTCATGAGGACCCCCACAGGAAAGGAAGACCCAGAGTTACCTCTGCTTTAGAGGATAAGTTCATTAGAATTACCTACCTCAGAAATCAGCAATTAACTGCACCTCAGATTGCACCTCAAAGAGTTCAAGTAACAGACACATCTCAACATCAACTGTTCAGATGAGACTGTGTGAATCAGTCCTTCATGGTCGAATTGCTACAAAGAAACCACTACTAAAGGACAGCAATAAGAAGAAAATACTTTCTTGGGCCAAGAAACACGAGCAATGGACATTAGAACGGTGGAAATCTGTCCTTTGGTCTGATGCAGTGGCGATTTTAGCATGTAAATCTTGGTGGGGCAAAAAAAATAAAAAATAAGTGGGATGCCTGCCAGCAAAGCCTCTAGTCAACACAAAACAATACATATATTGCACTATAACGGTAACAAACGGTGCCCACAAACTGTTAGGTCCTACGTAAAGCAGTCCTAACATCTTCCCAATGCTACACCTGGCTGTCAGCGGAGCCTTGTCTGGCAGCGAAACAGTTCAATCAGCCTCATTTACTGCCTTTTACATAAATATAACTGATATGGCTGACTAATGTGGCTTCTAATGACAATTGAGATGTACAAACTATGGCATAAGGGGGCGACAAGCGGATAAGATGCAATACGTCATTTTGATTTAAGACATTAATGAGCGTAGTCAATATAACTTTGTTTAGCACTTTTGAAATGTACAGTGAGAGAATTCAGAACATGGGCCGTTCTTACAGTGTTATCCCTGTACACCAAGTCAGAACCATAGGATAAATAAAGGGGGCAAATAAGCAGACAATGAAAGCTCTTACATAATTTGATGATTACGTTTCTCTAAAACAGGTTATAGGCTACATGTGCACCACCAAGTCAGAACAGTAGGTGAAATTAAGAGGGGTAAATAAACCAAATTATTAGTGTGAGGCACATGGGCTACTAATAGCTTGCTACACAGCATATACTTAGTATTACTTTCTCAGCTACAGTATACATATCTCTCTGGCATATTACATCATTTATGCAGTAGCATACATGACATTTTTGGACTCACCTTGTTGTGCTGTGCTCACTTGAACAGGAAGGTGGCTCTTCGTGGGCAAATTTTGTCATCAAAGTGTGACCTTCTTATGGTGCTTTCCAGACAACTGGGAACTCTGAGTAAATCAAGGTCGAATCATAATGACGCCGTTGATCTTCAGGTCGTAGCTCTAGAAAGAGGCCCAAGTTCCCGATTTACAATTCCGAGTTGGATGACCGTTCAAAATGTATTTCCCTGTCTGAGCTAGTTTTTTTTTCAAATTCCCAGTTGTCTTGAACTCACTGAAGTCAAGTTTTCCGGGTTCCAAGCAAACAGTTGTTTTGAGCACGGCTCAAATCATGCTTCATTGACAGTATGGCCAATGTTGAATGTTTATTATTTTAAAATTGGAAAAGAGACACTTAATCCCAGATTTGAGACTATCAGTGATTGTGATCAGTGGTTGATTTTGCGATTTCCAACTTGTTGTGTAATGTTTATGTCCAATGGCCGATGAGCACTGACGCGTTTTATCTATAATTTCTATTCATTATTTCTCTTCATATGACAAGGATTAAAACTGATTTGCCAGTAGATTGTCGACTTGATTCATGATGATGACCGCTAGCTAAGATTTTGAAAGTATGGTGTTGACATCAATCCAATCAAAGTGCCCAATGAACTTGAGCCTTCTTGGATGGACACTTCTAATGTAACTATATGGCAGCACCAAAGGGTGCTAAAAATGTGGGGCTCAAAAAAGGTGGGGCTCCACACCACCTGCCCTGAATGATGGGTCACCACTGGTCTGATGAGTCTAAATGTGAGATTTTTGATTCCAACCGCCGTGTCTTTGTGAGACGCAGACTAGGTGAACGGATGATCTCTGCATGTGTGGTTCCCACCTTGAAGCATGGAGGTGTGATGGTGTGGGGATGCTTTGCTGGTGACACTGTCTGTGATTTATTTAGAATCCAAGGCACACTTAACCAACATGGCTATCACAGCATTCTGCAGCGATACGCCATCCCATCTGGTTTGTGCTTAGTGGGACTATCATTTCAACAGGACAATGACCTAAAACACACCTCCAGGCTGTGTAAGGGCTTTGACCAAGAAGGAGAGTGATGGAGTGCTGCATCAGATGACCTGGCCTCCACAATCATCCGACCTCAACCCAATTGAGATGGTTTGGGATGAGTTGAACCGCAGAGTGAAGGAAAAGCAGCAAACAAATGCTCAGCATGTGGGAGGGAACTCCTTCAGGACTGTTGGAAAAGCATTCCACCTCATCAATCAATCAAATGTATTTATAAAGCCCTTTTACATCAGCTGATGTCACAAAGTGCTAAACAGAAACCCAGCCTAACCCCCTAACAGCAATCAATGCAGATGTAGAAGCACAGTGGCTAGGAAAAACTTCCTAGAAAGGAAGCTGGTTGAGAGAACTCCAAGCTGTCATCAAGGCAAAGGGTGGCTACTTTAACAAATCAAAATATATTTAAGATTTTTCAAACACTTTTTTGGGTTACTACATGATTCCATGTGTTATTTCATAGTTTTGACGTCTTCACTATTATTATACAATGTAGAAAATAGTAAAAATGACACAAAAAAACTTGAATGAGTAGGTGTGTCCAAACTTTTGACTGGTACTCAAACCTCTTTGACTTTAGGTAAAACCTAACTAAGATGGAGCAAGAGAAAGGGCGAGAGAGAGTTGAGATAGAACAAGTGAAAGAGAGAAAGAGGGCGAGAGAGTTGAGATGGAGCAAGGGAAAGAGAGAAAGAGAGAGAGGGCGGGAGAGAGTAGAGAGAGCAAGGGAAAGAGAGAAAGAGGGCGAGAGAGTTGAGATGGAGCAAGGGAAAGAGAGAAAGAGGGCGAGAGAGTTGAGATGGAGCAAGGGAAAGAGTGAAAGAGGGCGAGAGAGAGTTGAGATGGAGCAAGGGAAAGAGAGAAAGAGGGTGAGAGAGAGCGAAAGAAAGATGGGAAGAGAAAGTGAAAGGGGGACCTTTTGTGCCTCTGCTGTGCCTGTCAGATACTCAGGGACCAAAGCAGAAGTTTTCTGCTGGTAATTCCCGGCTCTGAGTGACAGCATCCTGTTGCAGTTGTCATGACAATGGCGGAATGTTTTCACCATCTCAACCCCAGCCCCCCTTGCCACAACAAACCACCATGGGATGACTCACACACACTGGCCCTAGGTCCCAAATGGCACCATATTCATTACATTACATTTACATTTAAGTCATTTAGCAGACGCTCTTATCCAGAGCGACTTACAAATTGGTGAATTCACCTTCTGACATCAGTGGAACGGCCACTTTACAATAGTGCATCTAAATCATTTAAGGGGGGGGGGGGGGGGGTGAGAAGGATTGCTTTATCCTATCCTAGGTATTCCTTGAAGAGGTGGGGTTTCAGGTGTCTCCGGAAGGTGGTGATTGACTCCGCTGTTCTGGCGTCGTGAGGGAGTTTGTTCCACCATATTCACTACATAGTGCATTGCTTTTGTCAAAAGTAGTTCACTATACAATATACACTATACAGTTTTCCTGACAATTCCTGATATTTAATCTGAGCAAAAATTCCCTGATTTAGATCAGTTAGGATCACCACTTTATTTTAATAATGTGAACTGTCAGAATAATAATAGAGAAAAATATTTATTTAAGCTTTTATTTCTTTCATCACATTCCCAGTGGGTCAGAAGTTTACATACACTCAATTAGTATTTAGTACCATTGTCTTTAAATTGTTTAACTTGGGTCAAACATTTCAGGTAGCCTTCCACATGCTTCCCACAATAATTTGGGTGACTTTTGGCCCATTCCTCTTGACAGAGCTGGTGTAACTGAGTCAGGTTTGAATGCCTCCTTGCTCGCACACGCTTTTTCAGTTCTGCCCACAAATTTTGTATAGGATTGAGGGCAGGGCTTTGTGATGGCCACTCCAATACCTTGACTTTGTTGTCCTTAAGGCATTTTTCCACAACTTTGGAAGTATGGTTGAGGTCATTGTCCATTTGGGAGACCCATTTGCGACCAACCTATAACTTCCTGACTGATGTCTTGAGATGTTGCTTCAATATATCCACATAATTTTTGTTTCCACATGATGCCATCTATTTTGTGAAGTGCAACAGTCACTCCTGCAGCAAAGCACCCCCACAACATGATGCTGCCACCCCCGTGCTTCACAGTTGGATGATGTTCTTCGGCTTGCAAGCCTCCCCCTTTTTCCTCCAAACATATCGATGGTCATTATGGCCACACAGTTCTATTTTTGATTCATCAGACCAGAGGACATTTCTCCAAAAAGTATGATCTTTGTCCCCATGTGCAGTTGCAAACTGTAGTCTGGCTTTATTATGGCGGTTTTTTGATTTGCACTTTTCGCACCAAAGTACGTTCATCTCTAGGAGACAGAACGCGTCTCCTTCCTGAGCGGTATGACGGCTGCTTGGTCCCATGGTGTTTATACTTGTGTACTATTGTTTGTACAGATGAACGTGGTAACTTCAAGTATATGGAAATTGCTCCCAAGGATGAACCAGGCTTGTGGAGGTCTACAATTTGTTTTCTGAAGTCTTGGCTGATTTCTTTTGATTTTCCCATGATGTCATGCAAAGAGGCACTGAGTTTGAAGGTAGGCCTTGAAATACATCCACAGGTACACCTCCAATTGACTTATTATGACGGTTAGCATATAAAGCCATGACATAATTTTCTGGAATTTTCCAAGCTGTTTAAAGGCACAGTCGACTTAGTGTATGTAAACGTCTGACCCACTAGAATTATGATACAGTGAAATAATCTGTCTGTAAACATTTGTTGGAAAAAATGACTTAGTAGATGTCCTAACTGACTTGCCAAAACTATAGTTTGTTAGCAATAAATGTGTGGAGTGGTTGACAAACAAGTTTTTTAATGACTCCAACCTAAGTGTATGTGAACTTCCGACTTCAACTGTATGTTGAAATTACGATATCACTGGGGACATTGCAAATCAATTTGTGCCACTTGTGTCGTCTACCTGGAGCTTTAACTCAGTTTGTTGTAGCCTTTTGTTATTACGCAATGAATTAGCCTGTTGAAACTCCCCATCCCGGATCCGGGATCGTGACTAAAGCCTCAGGCTCATTAGCATAACGCAACGTTAACGATTTCTGAAAATCGCAAATAAAATGAAAATAATGCGCCTGCTCTCAAGCTTAGCCTTTTCTTAACAACACTGTCATCTCAGATTTTCAAAATATGCTTTTGAACCATAGCAATTGACTAATTTGTGTAAGAGTATGCTAAGCTAGCTTAGCATTTTGAGTAGCATTTAGCACGCAACATTTTCACAAAAACCAGATAACCAAATAAATAAAATCATTTACCTTTGAAGAGCTTCGGATGTTTTCAATGAGGAGACTCTCAGTTACATACCAAATGCGCAGTTTTTCCTGAAAGCGTCTGTGTGTAGGAGAAATCGTTCCGTTTTGTACATCACATTTGGCTACCGAAACAAACCGAAAATTCAGTCACCTACAACGTCAAAATTTTTCAGAATTAACTCCATAATATCGACCGAAACATGGCAAACGTTGTTTGGAATCAATCCTCAAGGTGTTTTTTCACATATCTCTTCATTGATATATCGTTCGTGGAAGCCTGCATTCTCCTCTGAATTCTGTGGAAAAATACTTGCAGCTGACTTTTGCGCACCAATTTCGGCGCAGGACACCGGGCGGACACCTGGTAAATGTGGTCTCTTATGGTCAATCTTCCAATGATATACCTACAAATACGTCACAATGCTGCAGACACCTTGGGGAAACGACAGAAAGGGCAGACTTACTCCTCTCGCATTCACAGCCATATAAGGAGACAATGGAAAACAGAGCCTCAAAAATCCTGCTCATTTCCTGGATGCCGTCTCATCTTGGTTTTGCCTGAAGCTCACGTTCTAGGGCACGCACAGAAAATATCTTTGCAGTTCTGGACACGTCAGAGTGTTTTCATTCGAAAGCTATCAATTATATGCATAGTAGAGCATCTTTTTGTGACAAAATATCTTGTTTAAAACGGGAACGTTTTTCATCCAAAAATGAAATTGCGCCCCTAGAGTTTCAACAGGTTAATGACCATGTTTAATTAATTAGATTGAAAGTTATCAACTGTGATCATGGTCACAGCTCTATTAAATGTTTTATCATTCTCCACATTTAACCCTCAGTTTCATTGTGGACTTTTCCCTGAAGTGAGATGTTGGCCTATAGACTACCTGCATCTGGCTCAGCAAACCATGGAAAAGTAGAATTGCAATTATAAACACATATTTTAGTCAGTAGCTTAATGCCTAATGAAATAACAAGTCAATCTCACAAATAGCCAATAAAAAAAAACAATGTTCATATCTCCTGTCGGTTTTACCTGTAGATTTATGTACAATTACAAACTTGGTGGTTTGAGACCTGAATGCTGATTGGTTGAAAGCCATGGTATATCAGACCACGTACCACGGGAATTACAAAAAAATAGTTTTTACTGTTCTAATTACGTTGGTACCGAGTTTATAATAGCAATAAAGCCGATCCCAGGCTGTATCGTGATCGGGAGACCCATGAGGCGGCCTACAAGTGGCCCAGCATTGTCCGTTGTTAGGGGAGGGTTTAGCCGGCCGGGTTGTCCTTGTCCCATCGCGCACTAGCGACTCCTGTGGAGGACCAGGCTCAATTGACACTCACACGGTCGCAGGTGTTCGGTGTTTCCACCGACACATAGCTTCCGGGTTAATCGAGCATTGTGTCAAGAAGCAGTGTTGCTTGGTGGGGTTGAGTTTCGGAGGACACATGGCTCCTCAACCTTCGCCTCTCCTGAGTCCGTGTGGGAGTTGCAGTGATGGGACAGGACTGTAACTTACCAATTGGATAGCATGAAATTGGGGAGAAAAAAAATTATAGCAAAAAGGAACCTCCGAGGTTTGTGGTATATGGCCAGTATGCCACGACTAAGGGTTATGTCCTAAGAACAACCCTTAGCTGTGGTATACTGGCCATATATCACACCTCCTCGGGCCTTATTGCTTAATCATAGCAGTCAAAACAAGTTAAATCAACATCCATTGATGGAAAATGATCTAGAGAGTTTAATAAAGGGGATTTATATTTTCTCTTGCAACTTAATCTTAAACTCGCAAGAATTATAATTTTGATGAACAACCAAATTGTGTTTCTTAGCCTACTATATAAAATGACGTCGATATTCCTTCTTAATTCGCTCGATAACTTTATGTTAAAAAAGGGTTTATTGGATAAGTGTGCAAACACTTTTCTTTTAGCTAGTTTTCAGGCCTTGTGGGTGGGTTTTCAGAGGTCATTGGGATATATTATTTTGCTAGAATTGGCAACCCTGAGTGGGCCAGACAAGGTCTACCATTCACTGCAACCGCACAAAAAAAATGCTGGGTTAAAAACAACCCAGCGATGGGTAAATAGTGGACAGAAGACACTGAATTATTTTTGACCCTGCGGGTCAGTTCAGAAGACTGGAGGTGTGGTTTAGTAGGGCAGAGACTTTCAGATAGTTATTTTTGGCCACCTGTGAGAGTAAATGTCCAGTTAATCTGTTCAGTTGTTTTGTCAACACATGTTTAAGGTTGAGCACTGACACTTTTGTAGCTTAATGAGTCTTACACAAGTTGAGTCCTGAAGTGCCTATGCGTATCCCAATGTTGGAATAGTTATCATTTTGTTATGGTATTAAAATAATAACGTTATTGATTATATATTAAAATATGCAATGTGATAAAATAATGCAGTGTACAAACATAACAAAATTAACAGGAATGACATTTAATGTCACGGGTGGCCAACAATACCCATCTGAATGCCACACCTCCAATAAGCCACTCCTCCAGAAAATTACCATTTAAATAATTATACACAAATTATAAAATGTAGGTTGTGGTCTAATAAAGAATACTTGTAAAGAACAGGAAGGACCACACACGGTTTATGTTCCCAATTCACTGCTTTATTGACAATGTTTCGATCCAAAATGGATCTTAGTCAGGTCAAACAGACTGAGTGCTCACATTCCAAAATATACACATTTCACCTCACATGACCATTACGCACATGACACATGGTGGGTGTGGAAACAATTAAATTCCCTTTTGCGCATAGTCAATCATAATCAACTACAGAGGTATATAATCATAAAGGATTATATACCTACAAATCAGTCCAAGTTAAAGTCTAGGCAAGAGTAAAAAACTATGTATGTACAAAATGATGTTGGAAACTGTTGGAATACCCGCCGATATGACCATTACACGCAGGATGTACGGCTGTAGATATACTGTAATAGCAGTGAGCTATTTCAAAAACAACTTGTGTACCTTCAATAACTTGTTATCAATGAGATGAGCACATGCAGTAGTTACAGAATCTATTATGGACAGACAGTATGTACCAAAGGACCAAGTGGAGACATGGATGGCCAGACAAATCAACGTAACATTCATGTAAGAAATGCTCTGATATCAAACTCTTGGTTCAGATCTTTAGGAGACATGGCGGACAAACTGTGAATCCAATACAGTTCTCTTTACAGTAATAGATTATCAGTATATCCCCCCCCCCCAGGGGTGTTAACATGTTCGATACCAATGTACTGCGTCACTAAGAGCTGATGTTTTGACAAGCCTCTATGAAATGCGCAGCCACAGGGTTTCTCTGGTCAAGAGTCCTGATATTACTCCTGTGTTCCGCTATTCTTGTGTTTAGAGCTTGTTTCGTTTTTTCCTACATAGCATAGACCACAAATACACTTGATCAGGTAGACCACATTGTTTGTTGAATCACGTAATGATGCCCTTAATCTTAAATGGCTTTTCCCGTCATAGGGGCGATTGAACATTGTGCATTTGTTCGTAAAGTTCCACTGGGTACATCGGCCACATCAGTAATTACCATCCGGCACCTTGTCTAGGAAGGTGCAACGTGGTACCGGTTGAAGATCAGACCTCCCCACCATTTGGTGTAAAAAAAATACATTTAAAAAAACGGCAAAATCGGCGTCCAAAATGACCGATTTCCGATTGTTATGAAAACTTGAAATCAGCCCTAATTAATCGGCCATTCCGATTAATCGGTCGACCTCTACTCCTGACTATATGTCATGAAGTGAAAATGTAGAAAATGTGCTATGAAGTTCCCTTTTTTTCTAGTGAACATTTATTGAATTATGACATTTTTCACTACTTTTGACCAGGGCCCATAGTCCTCAGAAGGTCAGAAATATTGCACTATGTAGAGCAGTGTTTCTTAATAGCACTACACACTAGATTCCATTAATCAACTCATCATTAAGTCTTTGAATAGTGGAATCAGGTGTGTAAGTTCTGGAGGGGAAAAATTCAAATGTTCCCCTCTTTTTCGGTTCCCATGACAAGGATTAAGAAACACTAATTGTAGGGATGCTGCCAGAGGCTGTGGCCCAGTCCAAAAACAACTCCAGAAACAAACCCTCGCCCTCTACTCTCTAGGCTCCTGCACTTAACGGAGAGTAAATCCAGAAGAATTGGTTTGGTATATATAGCAAACTGGTTTTCTGCCAACGAAGTAGAGGGAGAGGAGAAAAGGGCTCATCTCACCTTGTGGTAGAGGAAAACTGATGAGATGTGAGTCTATGGTTGGTATATACAGTAGAGGAGCAATATATTTTATTTATGCATTTTCTATATTCAGACTTTTTCACCCAGCACTTAGTGTAATATATTGTGATGTGAGGATAATAGCATTGCTTTCAAGTATTTCTGCCCTTGTGATACAGTGTATCCCTACACCAGCAATCTATCTCATCAGGGAATTAGGATCAGTTTTATGTATACAGTGTGTGTGAGAGTGCGAGCAAGCGTGTGTGTGTCTGGATAGAGTTTAGATAGGAGCCAGACCGGGTTTATGGTGCTGCTTAGCATTTCGTTTGAAAGTGCCAGAAAGGGAGAACGATCAAACTGAGTTGTTATATTCTGTGGAATGCAGAACAGGGGAATTATAGCAGATTCCTGCTGAGTGAGTGAGTGAGTGAGTGAGTGAGTGAGTGCCTGAGTGAGTGAGTGAGTGAGTGCCTGCCTGCCTGCCTGCCTGCCTGCCTGCCTGACTGACTGACTGACTGACTGAAATGCTAACCTTTTGGACCTGGGTCACATTCATTTGTGCACACCGTAGCAAAATGTTTTGCAATGGGAAAACGAAAAACAACCATTTCTTATTGGACAAATAAGTAGGTCCCGCCCCGTTTCGGCCCATTTGCTTCCTAGTGAATATATCCCAGTCCTCATCTCCTTAGACAGTGCACTTAACCATGAGGACCTGGAGAACACGTCTGTGTCCTCCAAGTAAACGCTGGGTAGACAGTCTGGCCCCTTGTATCAGACCCACCATCACAGGCCTGACTGGAAACACAGCAGGGCAGCAACAGCAGACTCAACACAAGATAATAGCATTCTCATACAGTAAAATCCCTAAACCAAATCAGTAGCCTTATGGTTAGAGTGTCTTCCCTGAGATTGGAAGGTTGGGAGTTTTGTTCCCCAGCCGTTCTCCTTCTCAGTGCCTAATCTCTGTTGGGCCAATCAGTCCTTTTTCTGGGTTATTTATTTTTCTTTTAAAGGGAGTGGGTCAACCAAGCTGCTTACCTATTGCAGATTCAGTCTTCCCAGCCTGGTGCAGGTCTACAATTTTGTTTCTGGTGTCCTTTGACAACTCTTTGGTCTTGGCCATAGTGGAGTTTGGAGTGTGACTGTTTGAGGTTGTGGACAGGTGTCTTTTATACTGATAACAAGTTCAAACAGGTGCCATTAATACAGGTAACGAGAGGAGGACAGAGGAGCCTCTTAAAGAAGTTGTTACAGGTCTGTGAGCGCCAGAAATCTTGCTTGTTTGTTGGTGATCAAATACTTATTTTCCACCATAATTTGCAAATAAATTAATAAAAAATCCTACAATGTGATTTTTCTGGATTTTTTTTCTTCTCATTTTGTCTGTCATAGTTGAAGTGTTCCTATGATGAAAATGACAGGCCTCACTCATCTTTTTAAGTGGGAGAACTTGCACAATTGGTGGCTGACTAAATACTTTTTGGCCCCACTTTTTATGTCCCAGAGGCAGCAGCTTAGACCTCTAGACCACCCTAGGCCAATCTTTCTAACTCTCAGGCCCAGTAAACTGTCTGTGACTGCTGGACAGATGTGATACCATGAGCTGTAATTAACTTGTAGAGAAATTTCACATGCTTCACTTTCCTCAATAGTTCTAAAACTCAGGAGTCCCTCCCTCTTTGTTTTCTCTGGAACCCTGGTAACCTGTAATTACTCTACTATACACATCTCGTTCTCCCTCTCCCCCTCTTTATCTATTTCTCGCTCTCTGTTCCCCATCTATATCTATCTCTCGCTCTCTGTTCTCCCTCTCCCCCTCTATTTATCTCTCCCCCCCTCTATATCTCGGTCTCGCTCTCCATTCTTTCTCCATCTCTTGCTTGCACGCCAGGGCTGTGGTGGTCATTCGATTTTGCCCGCCGGTTATTGTCATGTAAAAGTGATTGACCATTAATTAAGATACGTACGTTTAGCATCTCCAGGCCTCCACGCATATAAACCGCATACAAGCCGCTGATGCACGCCTTTGGAGCGTTTACATTTAAATATAAATTAAATATATACACCATCACAATAAATCAATGTTTTATTTTAGGCCGGTTTAAATAAGCACGATATGAAGAAAATGAATTTCAGAAGAACAGAATATGGGTTGGACGACTGTATGTTATCTGGCTATACACCATGCCATAGGCTGTAGGCGTGTTTATTTAGGAGATAAGATATGCTTATAAGTCCCGTGCCATTATTTTATATTATAGGATTTTATAGTAAGAAGAATATACTTGAACTCAGCTAAATAAAATAGAAAGGATATTTGTCCCATTCCGGGAGCGAGTATGCATATGAAGTGGCTGTGTTGAGTGTAAAAGTGATCATTTGAAACAAGTCCCATATGCTAGATTTAGAGTTATTTGGCAACTTTAGTTGTGAATGATCCAATCACTAGAATGTCTTCGAAATCTGAACATAAATGGGATGCATGATGCAACTATAGTCTATTGATGATTTGATAAAGTCTCAAAAAAAAAACTTGCGCTCTGTTCCTTGCCTCAGGCTGCACATGCTGTTCTCTCATCAAGTGGTCCTATTATCACCCATCAGACTATTCTCAATTGAATTTAGTCTTGGCTAATATGTAAAAATTTGATTCAATTTAGAATGGCCCATTATCAAATGGGCAGGGCCAGGGGGGAAATGACTATATGCTGTCATCTGTATGCACTGGAATGGCGAATGGAGGCCGCCGCTTTCCCACTGGTTCGGTTTTCAATCATGCTGGTAGGCTACCCGGTTATTTCACTCCAGGTATCAACCACTGTTTGAGGAGCATGCAGTCTCTTGCTGTATGCAGTCTCTTGCTGTATGCAGTCTCTTGCTGTATGCAGTCTCTTGCTGTATGCAGTCTCTTGCTGTATGCAGTCTCTTGCTGTATGCAGTCTCTTGCTGTATGCAGTCTCTTGCTGTATGCAGTCTCTTGCTGTATGCAGTCTCTTGGGGACGCAATCTCTTGGGTATTCCGCCCAAACTCTGTATGCCAGCGGCTCTCCTACCCAGTTCCTGCAGCTACCCCGTGTTTAGTTTGGGGAACCAAGTGAAATCTGTTCGGGAATATTGATAGTAACACGTTTTCAAAACATATTTAATTCAACTGTTGGCAGCCCCTCTCCTCTGCAAGCTGGAGAAAGGAATTGAAGCAAAGAGAGGAGATGGAAACGCATGGTGTGGAGAAATTCTGTAGCTAAAGGTAAAGTGTCAGCCTATTTAATTATGAAAATATAACAAAATCCCTATTACTAGGCTATTCAAAATCAAATACAAATCCACTTTAATTGTAGGCTAACTGTAAGCCAGTGAACCAACAGCATCGCCTAGTTCTATACTTTCTCTCTAAGACTCATGGATAGAAAGTTTGGAGCATAGCATGAAGTAACCAGTCCATCCAGTATGCATAATAATACAGTCCACACTCAAAGGCGATTACGAGAATTTGTTTAATTTTGGAGTATAGGCTAGCTCGAGCAATTATGTACTAATTGTGTGCCCATCTGAAATCATTTATTGTATGTTTTTCTGCCATGCATAATATGTGGTAGGCTATGTATTGTCATTATTTTAATTTCACATTTTTTTCAGGCTTAATATAAAATTATCACCTTAGAAAGCGCTGTCCATTTCGTTGTGTTTGGCTTTGAAACAACGTCCCGCAATGACCATGTTTTAAACCCGTTGTTGAACTTCTTTCTTCAACTTGATTGATCCCAGTGAGGTGAGTTTTAAATGCACGATACTGTTTTGGTGATGGGTTGGATGTGATTTTAGATTGTATTTGCGTTGATGTCAGAGTGGTTAGATGGACAATAGAACCCTGAGTACCAGACCATTAGCAACCTGATGGTCATTAGTCAGTTTGGTACTACCAATGGATGTCCAGAGTGCATAAGAGGAGATTACCATGGAATTTTACTGCGGTCATGACTCATGACTGCCGGTATGGCCGTAACATGGTCAGCGCAACAGCCCTAATCACACCCTCTTTCTCCCTTACTCTGTCCTCTCTTTCTTTCACTCTTTCTCCCTCACACTCCTCTCGCTCTCTTCTCCCTCTCTTTCTTTCTGTCAATTCCACTAGGTAGGGTAGCCTAGTGGTTAGAGCATTCGACTAGTAACCGGAAGGTTGCAAGTTAAAACCCCCGAGCTGACAAGGTACAAATCTGTCGTTCTGCCCCGAACAGGCAGTTAACCCACTGTTCCTAGGCCGTCATTGAAAATAAGAATTTGTTCTTAACTGACTTGCCTAGTTAAATAAAGGTAAAATAAAAAAATTCTCCCCACTGTCCCTTTTCTCCTCTTTTTCTTGCTCTGTGCTATTCTGCTTTTAGGTGCAGGCTGCAGCACTTTAGGTACCGCGAAGTGAGTTTACAGTATGAGCCAGATTTCAACATTCTTAAGTAGGAAGAGAGGAAGAGAAAGAAGTGCAGAGCGAGAGCTAGTGTGTGGAGTAGGTATCTGGTCTGGATAGTTGAACGACACTGAAACTGCTGATTGTTTTAGACACGCATGCACAGACACACACACACACACACACTCACCCCTTTGCGTATGCATAGTGCAATTCCCGGAGCTTGCTCCAGCTTGGATTGACTTCCAGGCTTTTTACCATCTCCCTCTCAATCAGAATATTTGTGTGAGTGTGTACAGTATGTGTGGAAGAGGGAGGGAGTGCACGAGACCTAGAGGGAGCAGGTGAGACTGGGTGCTAGTGTGTGTGTGTGTGTGTGTGTGTGTGTGTGTGTGTGTGTGTGTGTGTGTTTGACCGTCAGTTCTGGTCAGCTGATGGCCGTGGCTTGCTTCGATTGGAGGAGCCAGCTGTGTTCAGCTGCAGTGTAGGCAGATCAGTGTGGAGAGTGGAGAGACAAGGCAGCCTCTGTCTCCTGCAGCCGGAGGGAGCCCAGCGCTCAGCAGTGCAGAGCTAGAGGAGAGCAGTGGGTCTGCAGTACGAAGCAAGCAGGCAGGGCTGGAGCACCGGTGCTTTAGGACTGAAGTAGGGCTACAGGGGGAACCTGGGCTAACCAAACCTGGACTGGACTAGGCTGTAGCTGGGCTTTCCTGAACTTAGCTCTATTAGGCTAGTCCAAGGTCCAGACTGCTAGGGACAGTTGGCCAGAGCTGGGTGGTGATCCCAAGGCAGAGGGCTCTGTCTGGGGGTGACGTGGTTGGGTACCTGGGTATGGGCTGCTCGGCCAGCTTGGTGCTCCTCCAGGCCCTGCGTTCCGTGGGTCGGGCCAACTGTGCCCGCATGTGCTCCCGCCAGGACCAGCTATCCCCGGATGTCCTGCCGCCCGGCGAGGGCCACGCCACCTCCGGGGGAAGTAGAGCCCTCACCATCATCGTTATGGTAACTAACATCAGACTGCGGAGCTGTAGGCTGCAGCCTCCATTGTTCCTCTGTGGGGGGGGGGGGGGTTGGGGGTGTGTGTAAGAGGGCTAGAGGGAATCTGTTTGGTCTCCTATTTTTGGATATGAGTGTTTTACCATGTGGGTTTCTCCCCTTGCTGTATGTTAGTGTGTCCTCTCTGTGTGTCTGTGTGTGCATGGGACTGTGTGTGTGTGTGTGTGCATGGGTGTGTGAAGGGTAATGTACAGTATTATCGAGGAGCGAGGCATGATGTGATCAGAGCTGTGTGAGGGAGTGGGGTGAAAACAGAAGCAGGGGGCTGACGGGGGTGTACAGGGAGAGAAGTGGGGTGGGGGGCTGGCTGGGGTTCAGTCCTGAGGAATTTAGTTTCTGTGGGAAAAAATGTGCCTCATTGCTCATGGTTCGTCTAGTAGGCTGCTGATAAGATGTGAGTGTTTGTCTCAGTCAACGGGTGAATGAATGAGCAAATGAACAAATGTAGGATACTGGACTGGCCAACATTCTTATGTTTCTGTCTGTGAGTGACAGTGATACTGATTGTGCAATACCATTTGGATCCATTATTAGGAGCAGTAGGGTGAAGTTGCCCCTGTACGCTGCTCTTGGTTTAGTTTAGCATTTTCCCTACTAATGGTTAAGGCCGTGATTGTGGAGGGGATCCATAAAGTTTGCCTGACGACTCAAACTGAGTTCTTCCGCTGCTCTGTCGCTCGCTACATACTTCAGTCTGAGACTGCAATCATTGAAGTCGTTTGTGGTGACGTCAAAATGAGGGGTGTTGTACAAAACCAAGTCATCGGCGTTTGGACGTAACCAATCAGAGGAACAAAGTCAATGATACGTTTTCAAAATGTCGCTTTACCCACGTGTGTTTTGGCTCTGGTGCAACCCATCGTTTTATTGTGACCAATCAGTCGATCTAGAATGTATTTCCATTCTAGACATCGTAGGGGAGGCTAGCCAGGCAACCACAAAGTTCTCTCTCTCTCTCTCTCTCTCTCTCTCTCTCTCTCTCTCTCTCTCTCTCTCTCTCTCTCTCTCTCTCTCTCTCTCCTCACATATACCAGAGGAACCTGTCTGTCTACCCACTCACCTTCTCCTTGTGGCACTTAAAGTCTTGTTCATCTGCAGACTGGACCCAAGCACGGTGTCGTCCCCTCTGCTGGAAGGAGCCGGAGAGAGACAGAGGAAGAAAAGACGGGGAGGGTAAAAGACTCCTGGTCTGGTTATCTTCCCTTCTCTGCTTTCCTCTCCTTTTTTCTGGTCCTGGACAGGGGCACGAGTAAGACGCTCGGGCAGACTTTTCTTCTGTACGGTAGTCTGCAGGGATACTGAGGACTCGTAATCCTCCTGGTCCATTAAGACATTGACCCACATCTGACCTGACGGTGTAGGAGAGGAAGCAGGACGGACAGATATGGGCTGGGAAAAGAGTCTGCACTGAGCTCACAGTGATGGAAGACATGAAGAACATAAATTAAATAATCTATGTAATGCATGTTGGGAGGGAAGTAGAGAGCGCTCCAACCAACATAAGTCGAGGGGATGGCCAAAAATCACAAGAACATAAAAAAAGCATGTTAATATGTTTTATAGACATTTTTTGAGGGGCGGCAGGTAGCCTAGTGGTTAGAGCGTTGGGTCAGTAACCGAAAGGGTGCTAGATTGAATCCCCGAGCTGACAAGGTATAAATCTGTCGTTCCGCCCCTGAACAAGGCAGTTAACCCACTGTTCCTGGGCCGTCATTGTAAATAAGAATTTGTTCTTAACTGACTTGCCTAGTTAAACGAAGATTGAATAAATAAAAAATATTCATTAAAGTCATCCATGACTAACACGGATGTAGCTCAAACATGACAAGGCTCCCAAGAAGCCACAGCTATGGAGATAAAGTGCCTTGGGAAAGTATTCAGACCCCTTGACTTTTTTATACCTTTTTGCTAACTTATTAAAAAATAAAAAACAAAGTATTCAGACCCTTTTACTCAGTACTTTGTTGAATAACCTTTGGCAGTATTTTGACTGCAATGTATCTCCATAAATAGCAACAAAAAAGTAATCAAGTTCAGGGTGAGGGCTGCAGTATGAAGCTCATTAAACTAAGGTTGATTGAGGCCCAGACATTAGGCTGTTCTCAGACTCTCCATGGTCCCTATCTGTCTGTCGCTGACACTTGTGTTAAGAGGAAATATGTAACGACTTCCTGCCATTCCATTCCTTCATCTCTGCTTCTCTAGCTCCTCCCTCTCTCGGCAGGTTGTGTTGGGCCAGTAACAAAAGGTTGCTGGTTTGAATACCCGAGCCGACAAGGTGAAAAATCTGTTAATGTGCCCTTGAGCCAAGCACTTAACCCTAATTTGCTCTAACCCTAATAATATATTTGTTTATCTGCCTCCTTCCCCTGTTCATAAGAGTATGATATTCTCACTCTCTGTACTCTCTCTAGCCCTCCCTCTTTTCTCCCCCCCCTCTCCTCCCCCTCTTTTTCTCTCTCCCCCTCTATCCCCTCATCTCTCATTCTCTCTGTCTCTGTCTCTACCCCCCCCCCGTTTCTCCCCCTTGCTCTCTCTCTCTCTCTGAAGTAGATGTGGACTGAGTTGATATGATCCAGATGGCGATAGCTGCAGTCTGGTCCTGGACCCTGTCCTGTGCTGTTTCAGCACTAGGAAACATAAACTCTCTGGCTCCCATCACACAACAGACTATTACTGCCTCCCAAACGGCACCTTTTTTTCCAACAGTACATAGTGCCGTGTACTGCTTTTGACCAGAGCCCTATGTGCCCTGATCAAAAGGAGTGCTCTGCAAAGGGAATGGGGGCCATTTGGGATGTAGATCTAAATTGTAATTGAGATAAACATTCCCAGCTTCTACAGGTGGTCACACTCCCAAGATATTACATGGCCTTGTCAGCTCTGCTTTTCATCTATTTCCTTCCGTTTTCTCTTGTGTTTTCTCGCATCCTCTCGCTCGCTCTCAATTCAAAGGGACTTATTGGCATGGGAAGCATATGTTTACATTGCCAAAGCAAGTGAAATAGATAATAAACAAAAGTGAAATTAACAATATAAAATGAACAGCAAACATTACTTATGCAAATGTTCCAAAGGAGTAGACATTTTAAATGTCATATTATGGCTATATGCAGTGTTGTAACGATGTGCAAATAGTTACAAAAGGGAAAATGAATAAACATAAATATGGGTTGTATATACAATGGTGTTTGTTCTTCACTGGTTGCCCTATTCTTGTTGCAACAGGTCACAAATCTTGCTGCTGTGATGGAACACAGTTGTAATTCACTGGCTTGTATGCGAAGCAGTAATTGTTTCAAAACATCTCCTGCCATGTCACTGATGCGTCGTGATTTCACTTTTTTTTAAACAGGGTTATACATTTGGGTGAGGTTTTTTTTCTCGCCTGAGTAGCCTCGTTTCACTGCCAAAAATAAAATTAAACTATCTAGTGTTCGGCAAAATAACACAATGTCAAATACAGGTAGCCTAGTCAAATAATTAACATCTAATCACATTAACCGTTACTCTCTCGCGGGAAACCTTAACTCTTGCACAGACATTTAGAAACTAAACAAGACAATTTGAAAAATAACCCACGGGAGTGTTTTGAGCAAGAATAAAGACAACTTTCGAGTAGTAAGAGGGATAGTGTTACTACAGCTCCTGCTACAGTGCCTTGCGAAAGTATTCGGCCCCCTTGAACTTTGCGACCTTTTGCCACATTTCAGGCTTCAAACATAAAGATATAAAACTGTATTTTTTTGTGAAGAATCAACAACAAGTGGGACACAATCATGAAGTGGAACGACATTTATTGGATATTTCAAACTTTTTTAACAAATCAAAAACTGAAAAATTGGGCGTGCAAAATTATTCAGCCCCCTTAAGTTAATACTTTGTAGCGCCACCTTTTGCTGCGATTACAGCTGTAAGTCACTTGGGGTATGTCTCTATCAGTTTTGCACATCGAGAGAATGACATTTTTCCCCATTGCTCTTTGCAAAACAGCTCGAGCTCAGTGAGGTTGGATGGAGAGCATTTGTGAAAAGCCGTTTTCAGTTCTTTCCACAGATTCTCGATTGGATTCAGGTCTGGACTTTGACTTGGCCATTCTAACACCTGGATATGTTTATTTTTGAACCATTCCATTGTAGATTTTGCTTTATGTTTTGGATCATTGTCTTGTGGGAAGACAAATCTCTGTCCCAGTCTCAGGTCTTTTGCAGAATCCATCAGGTTTTCTTCCAGAATGGTCCTGTATTTGGCTCCATCCATCTTCCCATCAATTTTAACCATCTTCCCTGTCCCTGCTGAAGAAAAGCAGGCCCAAACCATGATGCTGCCACCACCATGTTTGACAGTGGGTATGGTGTGTTCATTGTGATGAGCTGTGTTGCTTTTACGCCAAACATAACGTTTTGCATTGTTGCCAAAAAGTTCAATTTTGGTTTCATCTGACCAGAGCACCTTCTTCAGCATGTTTGGTGTGTCTCCCAGGTGGCTTGTGGCAAACTTTAAACGACACTTTTTATGGATATCTTTAAGAAATGGCTTTCTTCTTGTCACTCTTCCATAAAGGCCAGATTTGTGCAATATACGACTGATTGTTGTCCTATGGACAGAGTCTCCCACCTCAGCTGTAGATCTCTGCAGTTCATCCAGAGTGATCATGGGCCTCTTGGCTGCATCTCTGATCAGTCTTCTCCTTGTACGAGCTGAAAGTTTAGAGGGACGGCCAGGTCTTGGTAGATTTGCAGTGGTCTGATACTCCTTCCATTTCAATATTATCGCTTGCACGGTGCTCCTTGGGATGTTTAAAGCTTGGGAAATCTTTTTGTATCCAAATCCGGCTTTAAACTTCTTCACAACAGTATCTCGGACCTGCCTGGTGTGTTCCTTGTTCTTCATGATGCTCTCTGCGCTTTTAACGGACCTCTGAGACTATCACAGTGCAGGTGCATTTATACGGAGACTTGATTACACACAGGTGGATTGTATTTATCATCATTAGTCATTTAGGTCAACATTGGATCATTCAGAGATCCTCACTGAACTTCTGGAGAGAGTTTGCTGCACTGAAAGTAAAGGGGCTGAATAATTTTGCACGCCCAATTTTTCAGTTTTTGATTTGTTCAAAAAGTTTGAAATATCCAATAAATGTCGTTCCACTTCATGATTGTGTCCCACTTGTTGTTGATTCTTCACAAAAAAAGACAGTTTTATATCTTGGGTATGTTTGAAGCCTGAAATGTGGCAAAAGGTCGCAAAGTTCAAGGGGGCCGAATACTTTCGCAAGGCACTGTATATGTCCGTTACATTTATTGGGTGTATTTTATTTATTTATTTTTTACATTTATTTAACTAGGCAGGGGCAGCACGACAGATTTTTACCTTGTCAACTCGGGGATTCAATCCAGCAACCCAACGCTCTAACCGCTAGGCTACCTGCCGCCCCAATTAAAGGTAGACATCCTCTTCTGCAAACCACTGGAAACCAGGTCAACATGAGAGGATATTTTGTAATTACTGGACAAAAGCCATGACAGGGAGACATAGTGGAGTGGTAACGCACATGCAAGCAGTTGCTCCCGACGCCACTTGGGTACACAGCAGCATCCACTGTGAGGCTCTTGCAGCCAAAGGAATGCCTGACAGCTTGAAAGACATTTTGGACACTACAGTGAAAATGGTTAAAAGGCCTCTGAACTCTCATGTATTTTCTGCGTTATGCCATGATTTGGGTAGTGACCATGTAACGCTTTTACAACATACAGAAGAAGCTGGTTATCAATGGGCAAAGTATTACCACGTTTTTTGAACTGAGAGATGAGCTTAAAGTTTTCTTTACTGGCCATCATTTTCACTTGTCTGACCGCTTGCATGATGACAAATTTCTCACATGACTGGCCTATCTGGGGGATGTTTTTTCTCACCTTAATGATCTGAATCTAGGATTACAGGGACTCTCCACAACTACATTCAATGATGCGGGACAAAATTGAGGCTATGATTAAGAAGTTGGAGCTCTTTTCTGACAACACACAGGTCTTTCCATTATTGTAGGATTTTTTTGTGTGCAAATGAACTCAAGCTTACGGACAATGTCAAATGTGATTATAGCGAAGCACTTGAGTAAGCTGGGTACGTAATTACGCAGGTACTTTCCCGAAACGGACGACACAAACAACTGGATTCGTTATCCCTTTCAATGCCCTGCCTCCTGTCCACTTACCGATATCTGAACAAGAGAGCCTCATCAAAATTGCAACAAGCGGTTCTGTGAAAATGTAATTTAATCAGAAGCAACTTACAGATTTCTGGATAGGGCTGCGCTCAGAGTTTTTTTGCCTTGGTAAATCGTGCTGTTAATAAGACACTGATGCCCTTTGCAACCACGTACCTATGTGAGAGTGGATTCTCGGCCCTCACTAGCATGAAAACTAAATACAGGCACAGACTGTGTGGACTGAGACTCTCTCCAATACAACCTAACATTACAGAGTTATGTGCATCCTTTCAAGCACACCCTTCTCATTAACCTGTGGTGAGTTATTCACAATTTTTGTTGAACAAATAAGGTTTTATATGTAAGATGACTAAATAAAGAGCAAAATTATTGATTATTATTATTTGTGCCCAGGCCCAATAAGAGCTCTTTGTCACTTCCCACAAGTCGCGTTGTGACAAACTCATACTCATTCTTATGTTTAATAAATGTATCATATAGTGTGTGTGTGGCAGGCTTACAATGATGACAAAAAACAACATTTGAGAGTGCGCTGACCCATGTGCTAGATGGAGGTTGAATGTTTGAAGGGATACGGGACTATAAAAAGTTTGGGAAACAATGTTCTAGGGCAACGGTGTCTAGATGTAATTTGTATTTGTAGTTCTGACATCTGGACCTTTTTTGGAACACCATTATTTTTTTCTTACTGAGATTTACTGTCAGGGCCCAAGTCTGACATAATCTGTGCAGAAGATATAGGTGCTGCTGTAGGCCCTCCTTGATTGTGGACAGAAGCACCAGATCATCAGCAAACAATAGACATTTGACTTCAGATTTTAGTAGGGTGTGGCCGGGTGCTGCAGACTGTCCTAGTGCCTTCGCCAATTCGTTGATATATATGTTGAAGATGGTGGGGCTCAAGTTGCATCCCTGTCTCACCCCACGGCCCTGTGGAAAGAAATGTATGTGTTTCTGTCCATTTTTACCGCACACTTGTTGTTTGTGTACACAGATTGTATAATGTTGTATGCTTTTCCCCCAACACTGCTTTCCATCAATTTGTATTGTAGACCCTCATGCCAAATTGAGTCAAAAGCTTTTTTGAACTCAACCAAGCATGAAAAAACTTTGCCTTTGTTTTGGTTTGTTTGTTTGTCAGTTACGGTGTGCAGGGTGAATACATGATAAAAGCCAATATGACATTTGCTCAGAAGATTGTTTTCACTGGGGAAATGTACAAGTCTGCTGTTATGATAATGCAGAGGATTTTCTCAAGGTTGCTGTTGACACATATCCCACAGTAGTTATTTGGGTCAGATTTGTCTCCACTTTTGTGGATTGGGGTGATCAGTCCTTTGTTCCAAATATTGGGGAAGATGCCAGAGCTGAGGATGATGTTAAAGAGTTTAAGTAAAGTCAATTGGAATTTTTGGTCTGTATATTTTATCATTTAATTTAGGATAACATCAACACCACAGGCCTTTTTGGGTTGGAGGGTTTGTATTTTGACCTGTGTAATTGGAGAATTCAGTGTGTTCTGGTAGTGTTTAATAGTTGATTCGAAGATTTTGTATTTGATCATGTATATGTTTTTGCTGTTTGGTCTTTGTTATAGAGCCCAAATGTATCTACAGTGTGGCAAAAAAGTATTTAGTCAGCCACCAATTGTGGAAGTTATCCCACTTAAAAAGATGAGAGGCTTGTAATTTTCATCAAATGTACACTTCAACTATGACAGACAAAATGAGGGGAAAAAAATCCAGAAAAATCACATTGTGTGATTTTTAATCAATTTATTTGCAAATTATGGTGGAAAATAAGTATTTGGTCAATAACAAAAGTTTATCTCAATACTTTGTTATATACCCTTTGTTGGCAATGACAGAGGTCAAATGTTTTCTGTAAGTCTTCACAAGGTTTTCCCACACTGTTGCTGGTATTTTGGCCCATTCCTCCATGCAGATCTCCTCTAGAGCAGTGTTGCTTTGGGGCTGTTGCTGGGCAACACAGACTTTCAACTCCCTCCAAAGATTTTCTATGGGGTTGAGATCTGGAGACTGGCTAGGCCACTCCAGGACCACGAAATGCTTCTTACGAAGCCACTCCTTAGTTGCCCGGGCGGTGTGTTTGGGATCATTGTCATGCTGAAAGACCCAACCACGTTTCATCTTCAATGCCCTTGCTGATGTTAGGCTTTGTTACTTTGGTCCCAGCTCTCTGCAGGTCATTCACTAGGTCCCCCCGTGTGGTTCTGGGATTTTTGCTCACCGTTCTTGTGATCATTTTGACCCCACGGGATGAGATCTTGTGTGGAGCCCCAGATCGAGGGAGATTATCAGTGGTCTTGTATGTCTTCTATTTCCTAATAATTGCTCCCACAGTTGATTTCTTCAAGCCAAGCTGCTTACCTATTGCAGATTCAGTCTTCCCAGCCTGGTGCAGGTCTACAATTTTGTTTCTGGTGTCCATTGACAGCTCTTTGGTCTTGGCCATAGTGGAGTTTGGAGTGTGACTGTTTGAGGTTATGGACAGGTGTCTTTTATACTGATAACACGTTCAAACAGGTGCCATTAATACAGGTAACAAGTGGAGGACAGAGGAGCCTCTTAAAGAAGAAGTTACAGGTATGTGAGAGCCAGAAATCCTTCTTGTTTTTAGGTGACCAAATACTTATTTTCCACCATAATTTGCAAATAAATTCATAAATCTACAATGTGATTATCTGGATTTTTTTTCTCATTTTGTCTGTCATAGTTGAAGTGTATCTATGATGAAGATTACAGGCCTCTGTTATCTTTTTAAGTGAGAGAACTTGCACAATTGGTGGCTGACTAAATACTTTTTTGCCCCACTTGATGTGTCTCTCTCCCCCAGCCTACATTCTCTCTCTCTCTCTCTCTCTCGCTCTCTCTCTCTCTCTCTCTCTCTAACTGTAATACTTTTTCTATTTGTTTATTGTGATATCTTATGTCGTTCTTGCCTATAACTGTTCTGTACTTTAGCAGATATTTGTATATTTTATGTGGACCCCAGGAAGAGTAGCTGCTGCATGTGCAGTAGTTAATGGGGATCCTAATTAACTTCTCTCTCTCTGTCTTTTTTCTCTTTGTCTCTTTCTCTCTCTGTGTCTCTCTCCCTCAGTCTATTTTCTCTCTCTCTCTCGTTCACACCCCTGTTTGATAAGCAGTCACTGCTAATTCCAAGGCCTGCACTCATTCTATTTTAATCCTGCACAGCTGCAGTTTACTGACAGAATCAGCACAGGGGTGGATGGAGAGAAAGGAAGAAAAGAAGGAGAAAGGGGCTGTTTGGTGGGATGTGGAAGTCAGTGAGTCAGGGTGGGTAGACAGGAAAGAAGGAGAGATGGAGGGATGGAAGCAGCCCAGACAGCTGAGGCAGAATTCGAGGGGGGAATAAGAGAAGGAGGAAAGGACGGAGAGAGAGAGGGGTGGTTGGATGTTTGATGGGCTGCAGGTGTTTTAGAAGCTCGTTAAAGGACTGGTGTGCAACAGAGCCTGTTGATGAAGCACACTGATGGAGATTTTCTAAATATTAAGCAATTATGGAACTCAAAATAGTTTGAAATAAGGAGGAAGAATTGTACTACCACCACTAGTAGTATGACTACTACCACTACTAATAGCAGTACTACTATATGGGATCACTGTGTCCTCTCTTACTGGAAGTTTAGAGGTGTCAACCATTAATCTCACGTGTGTGTGTGTGTGTGTGTGTGTGTGTGTGTGTGTGTGTGTGTGTGTGTGTGTGTGTGTGAGAGAGAGAGAGACACTGTTTCCCTGATCTGCCTGAGAAAAGTGGTCTGTGGTCTAACTGTCACTAAGAGCAAGAGAGAAGGGGGCTAGCTAGAGGGAAGACTGAGAGGTACATAACATATTGAGTATTACATTTACATTTACATTTAAGTCATTTAGCAGACGCTCTTATCCAGAGCGACTTACAAATTGGTGAATTCACCTTCTGACATCCAGTGGAACAGCCACTTTACAATAGTGCATCTAAGTCATTAAGGGGGGGGGTGAGAAGGATTACTTATCCTATCCTAGGTATTCCTTGAAGAGGTGGGGTTTCAGGTGTCTCCGGAAGGTGGTGATTGACTCCGCTGTCCTGGCGTCGTGAGGGAGTTTGTTCCACCATTGGGGGGCCAGAGCAGCGAACAGTTTTGACTGGGCTGAGCGGGAACTGTACTTCCTCAATGGTAGGGAGGCGAGCAGGCCAGAGGAGGATGAACGCAGTGCCCTTGCTTGGGTGTAGGGCCTGATCAGAGCCTGGAGGTACTGCGGTGCCGTTCCCCTCACAGCTCCGTAGGCAAGCACCATGGTCTTGTAGCGGATGCGAGCTTCAACTGGAAGCCAGTGGAGAGAGCGGAGGAGCGGGGTGACGTGAGAGAACTTGGGAAGGTTGAACACCAGACGGGCTGCGGCGTTCTGGATGAGTTGTAGGGGTTTAATGGCACAGGCAGGGAGCCCAGCCAACAGCGAGTTGCAGTAATCCAGACGGGAGATGACAAGTGCCTGGATTAGGACCTGCGCCGCTTCCTGGGTGAGGCAGGGTCGTACTCTGCGGATGTTGTAGAGCATGAACCTACAGGAACGGGCCACCGCCATGATGTTGGTTGAGAACGACAGGGTGTTGTCCAGGATCACGCCAAGGTTCTTAGCGCTCTGGGAGGAGGACACAATGGAGTTGTCAACCGTGATGGCGAGATCATGGAACGGGCAGTCCTTCCCCGGGAGGAAGAGCAGCTCCGTCTTGCCGAGGTTCAGCTTGAGGTGGTGATCCGTCATCCACACTGATATGTCTGCCAGACATGCAGAGATGCGATTCGCCACCTGGTCATCAGAAGGGGGAAAGGAGAAGATTAATTGTGTGTCGTCTGCATAGCAATGATAGGAGAGACCATGTGAGGTTATGACAGAGCCAAGTGACTTGGTGTATAGCGAGAATAGGAGAGGGCCTAGAACAGAGCCCTGGGGGACACCAGTGGTGAGAGCGCGTGGCGAGGAGACAGATTCTCGCCACGCCACCTGGTAGGAGCGACCTGTCAGGTAGGACGCAATCCAAGCGTGGGCCGCGCCGGAGATGCCCAACTCGGAGAGGGTGGAGAGGAGGATCTGATGGTTCACAGTATCGAAGGCAGCCGATAGGTCTAGAAGGATGAGAGCAGAGGAGAGAGAGTTAGCTTTAGCAGTGCGGAGCGCCTCCGTGATGCAGAGAAGAGCAGTCTCAGTTGAATGACTAGTCTTGAAACCTGACTGATTTGGATCAAGAAGGTCATTCTGAGAGAGATAGAGGGAGAGCTGGCCAAGGACGGCACGTTCAAGAGTTTTGGAGAGAAAAGAAAGAAGGGATACTGGTCTGTAGTTGTTGACATCGGAGGGATCGAGTGTAGGTTTCTTCAGAAGGGGTGCAACTCTCGCTCTCTTGAAGACGGAAGGGACGTAGCCAGCGGTCAGGGATGAGTTGATGAGCGAGGTGAGGTAAGGGAGAAGGTCCCCGGAAATGGTCTGGAGGAGAGAGGAGGGGATAGGGTCGAGCGGGCAGGTTGTTGGGCGGCCGGCCGTCACAAGAAGCGAGATTTCATCTGGAGAGAGAGGGGAGAAAGAGGTCAGAGCACAGGGTAGGGCAGTGTGAGCAGAACCAGCGGTGTCGTTTGACTTAGCAAACGAGGATCGGATGTCGTCGACCTTCTTTTCAAAATGGTTGACGAAGTCATCTGCAGAGAGGGAGGAGGGGGGAGGGGGAGGAGGATTCAGAAGGGAGGAGAAGGTGGCAAAGAGCTTCCTAGGGTTAGAGGCAGATGCTTGGAATTTAGAGTGGTAGAAAGTGGCTTTAGCAGCAGAGACAGAGGAGAAATGTAGAGAGGAGGGAGTGAAAGGATGCCAGGTCCGCAGGGAGGCGGGTTTTCCTCCATTTCCGCTCGGCTGCCCGGAGCTCTGTTCTGTGAGCTCGCAATGAGTCATCGAGCCACGGAGCGGGAGGGGAGGACCGAGCCGGCCTGGAGGATAGGGGACATAGAGAGTCAAAGGATGCAGAAAGTGAAGAGAGGAGGGTTGAGGAGGCAGAGTCAGGAGAAAGGTTGGAGAAGGTATGAGCAGAGGGAAGAGATGAAAGGATGGAAGAGGAAAGAGTAGCGGGGGAGAGAGAGCGAAGGTTGGGACGGCGCGATACCATCCGAGTAGGGGCAGTGTGGGAAGTGTTGGATGAGAGCGAGAGGGAAAAGGATACAAGGTAGTGGTCGGAGACTTGGAGGGGAGTTGCAGTGAGGTTAGTGGAAGAACAGCATCTAGTAAAGATGAGGTCGAGCGTATTGCCTGCCTTGTGAGTAGGGGGAAGGTGAGAGGGTGAGGTCAAAAGAGGAGAGGAGTGGAAAGAAGGAGGCAGAGAGGAATGAGTCAAAGGTAGACGTGGGGAGGTTAAAGTCGCCCAGGACTGTGAGAGGTGAGCCGTCCTCAGGAAAGGAGCTTATCAAGGCATCAAGCTCATTGATGAACTCTCCGAGGGAACCTGGAGGGCGATAAATGATAAGAATGTTAAGCTTGAAAGGGCTGGTAACTGTGACAGCATGGAATTCAAAGGAGGCGATAGATAGATGGGTAAGGGGAGAGAGAGAGAATGACCACTTGGGAGAGATGAGGATCCTGGTGCCACCACCCCGCTGACCAGAAGCTCTCGGGGTGTGCGAGAACACTTGGGTGGACGAAGAGAGAGCAGTAGGAGTAGCAGTGTTATCTGTGGTGATCCATGTTTCCGTCAGTGCCAGGAAGTCGAGGGACTGGAGGGAGGCATAGGCTGAGATGAACTCTGCCTTGTTGGCCGCAGATCGGCAGTTCCAGAGGCTACCGGAGACCAGGAACTCCACGTGGGTCGTGCGCGCTGGGACCACCAGATTAGGGTGGCCGCGGCCACGCGGTGTGGAGCGTTTGTATGGTCTGTGCAGAGAGGAGAGAACAGGGATAGATAGACACATAGTTAACAGGGTACAGAAGAGGCTACGCTAATGCAAAGGAGATTGGAATGACAAGTGGACTACACGTCTCGAATGTTCAGAAAGTTAAGCTTACGTAGCAAGAATCTTATTGACTAAAATGATTGAAATGAAACAGTACTGCTGGAGTAGGCTAGCTGGTAGTGGCTGCGATGTTGACACTACACTAATCAAGTCGTTCCGAGTATGACACGCTCACGGTATGTTTTCAGACTGTAACTCTCTCTGTCCATTAGATACAAGTTAGGTCCATCTGTATAGGGTCGTTCTATATGAATTCAATCACTTTATGGCCTTTCCCCTTTTGATTTTAACAAAACTTTCCATACATTTTTGCCCATTGCAGAAGTGGTCAGAAAGTGACTTTTTGAACCTGAATGCCAAAACATTTAGGAGAAAGAGGTGCTCAAAAGTTGAACCATTTTGCATACTACACCCTAGCATGAGGCATCCATGTTTTAATCACTGAAAAACATAAACGGTTGAGTTTGGTATCATTTGAAAGCCTGAAGCATGAAATACAGCCAAAGACCATTATTCCTCCTCCACCAAACTTTACAGTTGGCACTATGCATTGGGGCAGGTAGCGTTCTCCTTGTATCCGCCAAACTCAGATTCGTCCTTCAGACTGGCAGATGATGAAGCGGCATTCATCAATCCAGCGAATGCGTTTCCACTGCTACAGATTCTAATGGTGGCGAGCTTTACACCACTCCATGCTACACTTGTCATTGCGCATGGTGATCTTAGGCTTGTGTGCAGCTGTTTTGGCCATTGAAACCCATTTAAAGAAGCTCCTGGCGAACAGCTGCTGACGTTGCTTCCAGGGGCAGTTTGGAACTCGGTAGTGAGTGTTGCAACCGAGGACAGATGACTTTTACGCACTATTCGCTTCAGTACTCGGCAGTCCCGTTCTGTGAGCTTGTGTGGCCTACCACTTCGCGGCTATGCCGTTGTTGCTCCTAGACGTTTTCACTTCACAATAACAGCACTTACTGTTGACCGGGGCAGCTCGAGCAGGGCAGGAATTTGTCGAACTGACTTGTTGGAAAGGATGCATTCTATGACAGTGCCACGTTGAAAGTCACTGATCTCTTCAGTAAGGCCATTCTACTGCCAATGATTTTCTATGGCTGTGTGCTTGAGTTTATACACCTGTCAGCAATGGGTGTGGCTGAAATAGCCGAATACACTTGAAGGGGTGTCCACATACTTTTGTGTATATACAGTGTATGTTGGACCTTAGACCCTAATTTACATAATCTAGGGTTTTTCAGGTGTGTCCGCCATCAGTTGAGACACAGCATACTCTTGAATACAGGGTGGGTGCCAATTCACTCATAGAAACCAAATTCATAGAATGGACCTATCCCTTCAGACCACTGAAATTAGCTGGTACACTATTGACATTTATATTGTATTGCCATTTTTACTTCCATTTACTACCACAAAGATAGATGGCTACCGCTTCCACCCACCGTTGAATGTAAACTTAGATGGGAATGTATTTTCTATGATCTATATTTCTATGATTTCAATAGCTTTCCTATGAAAGATTGATAGTAGAATTTGAAAAGAACAGATATTCCCATTCAAGTAAACAAACCCTGATGTGTGGACCTCCAGCCATCTTTGTGGTACTATGTGAACGTTGAAATGTAATGTTTAGTAACTACATTTATCAGCCAAAACATGACACTTTATTCAAGAGCATGCCGTGTCTCAACCGATAGTGGGCACAAGATGAACACCTCAGAGGACATAAAATAGGGACTAAGCTACAAAAGTGAAAATGTTCGATAATTGCCCATTAAAGGTTAAAAATTGACATAATGTTGAGAGAGAAAAAATGTTTTCAAGAAATTATAAAATAGTTTGACCATCCTGATTGTAAGCTTTCAAATGATATCAAATTCAACCGTTTCTCTTTTTCAGTAATGAAGACATGACAGGGCGAGGTATGCAAAATGGGTCAACTTTGAGCAGCTTTATCTCCTGAATGTTTTGGTGTCGAAAGGTTGTTGAAATCAAATGGAATGGCCCTATACTAACATATGCCTGGAGAGTTGTTGATCTGAGGTGTGCGTCCCAATTGGCACCCTATTGTTCCCTATATAGTGCACTACTTTCTCTATATAATGCATTACTATGGGCTCTGATAAAAAGTAATGCACTATATAGGGAATAGGCAGGGCTGGATTAATGCAGGGGCTTACCAGTGCTGAAGCCCCTGGGCCCAGGCTGTGGGGGGCCGAAGAGGCATGTAATTAAGGAAAAATATACAGTATATACAGTGGACAAAACATTAATGACACCTTCCTAATATTGAGTTGCACCCCTCCCCTTTTCCCTCAGAACAGCCTCAATTTGTCGGGGCTTGGACTCAAAGTGTCGAAAGCGTTCTACACGGATTCTGGCACACGTTGACTGAAATGCTTCCCACAGTTGTGTCAAGTTGGCTGGATGTCCTTTGGGTGGTGGACCATTCTCGATACACACGGGAAGCTGTTGAGCGTGAAAACCCCAGCAGCGTTGCAGTTCTTGAAACAAACTGGTGCACCTGACACCTACTACCATACCCCGTTCAATGGCACTTAAATATTTTGTCTTGCCCATTCACCTTCTGAATGGCACACACACACAAGCCATGTCTCAATTGAAAAAAAAGAAGAAGAATGGCCCGTACTGAAGAGCTCAGTGAATTTCAACGTGGTACAGTCATAGGATGTCACCTTTCCAACAAGTCAGTTTGTCAAATTTCTGCTCTGCTAGAGCTGCCCTGATCAACTAAGTGCTGCTAATGCCTCTGGAAGCCACGTCAGCACTTTTAGTCTGGAGCTTCATGAAATGGGTTCCCATGGCCAAGCAGCCGCATACAAGCCTAAGGTCACCATGCGCAATGCCAAGTGTCAGCTGGAGTCGTGTAAAGCTCGCCGCCATTGGACTCTGGAGCAGTGTAAACGTGTTCTCTGGAGTAATGAATCACTCATCACCATCCAACCGACTAATCTGGGTTTGGCAGAAACCAGGAGAACGCTACCTGCCCGACTGCATAGTGCCAAATGTAGCGGAGGAGGAATAATGGTCTGGGGCTGTTTTTCATGGTTCAAGCTAGGCCCTCAGTTCCAGTTTAGGGAAATCTTAACGCAACAGCATACAGTGACATTCTAAACAATTCTGTGCTTCCACTTTGTGGCCACAGTTTCGGGGGAAGGCCCTTTGCTGTTTCAGCATGATAATGCCCCCATGCACAAAGCGAGGTCCATACAGAAATGGTTTGTCAAAATCAGTGTGGAAGAACTTGACTGGCCTGCACAGGGCCCTGACCTCCAACCCGTCGAACACCTTTGCAATGAATTGGAACTCCGACTGCAAGCCAGGCCTAATTGCCCAACATCAGTGCACGACCTCACTAATGCTCTTGTGGCTGAATGGAATCAAGTCCCCGCAGCAATGTTCCAACATCTAGTGGAAAGCCTTCCCAGAAGAGTGCAGTCTGTTATAGCAGCAAATGGGGGACCAACTCCATGTTAATGCCCATGATTTTGGAATGAGATGTTTGACGAGCAGGTGTCCACATACCTTTGGTCATGTAGTGTATAATCCATGGAAGGATTTTGTAACCTCTTACCCTGGCAATTTGACTGTTCAGCTTATCGGTACACTAGCAATGGATGCCAGTCCTGACTTGAATGGGAACTGCCATCTATGGAGTATATATTATAATTTTGTACTTTCTACCCCATTTTCTCTGCAATTTCATGATATCTAATTGGTAGTTCCAGGGTTGGGGAGGTCACTTTCTAACTGCAATCTGTTACAGTTACTAGTTACCCGCCCAAAATGCAATGTAAATAGTCCGGGCAGCCATTTGATTACTTGTTCAGGATTTTTATGGCTTGGGGATAAAAACTGTTGAGAAGCATTTTGGTCCTAGACTTGGCGTTCCGGTACCGTTTGCCATGCGGTAGTAGAGAGAACATTCTATGACTGGGGTGGTTGGTGTCTTTGACAGTTTTTAGGGCCTTTCTCTGACACCGTCGGGTGTAGAGGTTCTGGATGGCATGCAGCTTAGCCCCAGTGATGTACTGGGCCGTACGCATTACCCTCTGTAGTGCCTTGCGGTGGAGACCGAGCAGTTGGGGACACCAAGGAACTTGAAGCTCTCAATCTGCTCCTCTACAGGACTGTTGATGAGAATGTGGGTGTGCTCGGACCTCCTTTTCCTGTAGTCCACAATCATCTCATTTGTCTTGATTATGTTGAGGGATAGGTTGTTATTCTGGCACCGACGGGTTAGATCTCTGACCTCCTCCCTATAGGCTGTCTCGTTGCTGATCAGTCCTACCACTGTTGTGTCGTCTGCAAACTTAATGATGGTGTTGGAGTTGTGCCTGGCCATGCAGTCGTGGGTGAACAAGGGAGTACAGGAGGGGACTGAGCACTCACCCCAAATCTTAATCTGATTACATTCAGTTACTTTTAAATTACTTTCCCCTTAAGAGGCTTTAAAATAAGACAAAATGTACAGTTGGGGGGCCTCCCGGGTGGCGCAGTGGCCAAGGGCACTGTACTGCAGCGCCAGCAGCGCCATCAGAGTCCCTGGGTTCGCGCCCAGGCTCTGTCGCAACCAGCTATGACCGGGAGGTCCGTGGGGCGACGCACAATAGGCCCAGCGTCGTCCGGGTTAGGGAGGGATTGGTCAGTAGGGATGTCCCTGTCTCATCGTGCACCAGCAACTCCTGTGGCGGGCCGGGCGTGCCAACCAAGGTTGCCAGGTGCACAGTGTTTCCTCCAACACATTGGTGCGGCTGGCTTCCGGATTGGATGCAAGCTGTGTTAAGAAGCAGTGCGGCTTGGTTGGGTTGTGTATCAGAGGACACATGACTTTCAACCTTCGTCTCTCCCGAGCCCGTACAGGAGTTGTAGCAATGAGACAAGATAGTAGCTACTACATCAATTGGATACCACGAAATTGGGGAGAAGAAAAACATGTACAGTAGAAGTCAGAAGTTTACACACACCTTAGCCAAATATATTTAAACTCAGTTTTTCACAATTCCTAGTAAAAATTCCCTGTTTTAAGTCAGTTAGGATCACCACTTTATTTTAAGAATGTGAAATGTCAGAATAATAGTAGAGGGATTTATTTCAGCTTTTATTTCGTTCACCACATTCCCAGTGGGTCAGAAGTTGACATACACTCAATTAGTATTTGGTTGCATTGCCTTTAAATTGTTTAACTTGGGTTAAACATTTTGGGCAGCCTTCCACAAGCGACCAGGCTTTAATTTCCTGACTGATGTCATGAGATGTTGCTTCAATATATCCATATAATTTTTGTTCCTCATGAAGCCATCTATTTTGTGAAGTTCACCAGTCCCTCCTGCAGCAAAGCACACCCACAACATGATGCTGCCACCCCCGTGCTTCACGGTTGGGATGGTGTTCTTCGGCTTGCAAGCCTCCACTTTTTTCCTCCTTTCCCTCCAAACATAATAATTGTCATTATGGCTGAATAGTTCTATTTTTGTTTCATCAGACCAGAGGACACTTCTCCTAAAATTACGATCTTTGTCCTCATGTGCAGTTGCAAACCTTAGTCTGGCTTTTTTATGGCGGTTTTGGAGCAGTGTGTCACGACTTTCGCCGAAGTTGGCTCCCCTGCCTGTTTGGGCGTTGCTCAGCGGTCGTCGTCACCGTCCTACTAGCCGCTACCGATCCCTTTTTCGTTTGTCTGTTGGTTTTGTCTTATTAGTTTCACCTGTGTGTATTTTGGTTTAATTAGCTTCCCTATATGTAGTAGTTTGACCTGCCCTTGTTTTGTGCAGAATTGTCTTTTGTCTTTTGTGTACATATTAGGTCGTGGTGTATTTTATTTTCTATACTGGACACCCTGTGGTTTTGGGTTGTCTGGCATAGTGTCCTGCGTCCTGTATTGTATTGGGCTTATCAGTTTGGTGTGCAATAGTAAAGCACTTTACTCCGTTACTCTCTCTCTGTGTCTGATTCCTGCACACACACCTAGTCCCGCGTGACACAGTGGCCTTTTCCTTTCTGAGCGGCCTTTCAGGTTATGTCGATATAGGACATGTTTTACTGTGGATATAGATACTTTTGTACCTGTTTCCTCCAGCATCGTCACAAGGTCCTTTGCTGTTGTTCTGGGATTGATTTGCACTTTTCGCACCAAAGCACGTTCATCTCTAGGAGACAGAACGCGTCTCATTCCTGAGCGGTATGACGGCTGCGTGGTCCCATGGTGTTTATACTTGAGTTCTATTGTTTGTACAGATGAACGTGGTACCTTTCAGGCGTTTGGAAATTGCTCCCAAGGATGAACCGGACTTGTGGAGGTCTATGATTTTTTTTCTGAGGTCTTGGCTGATTTCTTTTGATTTTCCCATGATGTCAAGCAAAGAGGCATTGAGTTTGAAGGTAGGCCTTGAAATACATCCGCAGGTACACCTCCAATTGACTCAAATGATGTCAATTAGCCTATCAGGTGCTTCTAAAGCCATGACATCATTTTCTGGAATTTTCCAAGCTGTTTAAAGGCACAGTCAACTTAGTGTATGTAAACTTATGACTCACTGGAATTGTGATACAGTAAATGATAAGTGAAATAATCTGTCTGTAAACAATTGTTGGAATAATGGCTTGTGTCATGCACCAAGTCGATGTCCTATCCGACTCGCCAAATCTATAGTTTGTTAACAAGAAATTTGTGGAGTGGTTGAAAAATGAGTTTTAATGACTCCAACCTAAATGTATGTAAACTTCCGACTTCAACTGTATGTTACCAATTGAACGACATCTATTGCAGGATAAATCAATGTTAAAGTTTACATTAGCTGACTATATATGGATTTTCAATTTTACTTTGTGTTCGTTGTGTAGGCTTCTTCTAACCCATCACTTTCTACTACATATAAATAATATGATTGCAAAAGCTCAGGTTGCCCAGCCCAGCGGTGATACAATCTTCGGCAAAATCATTCGCAAGGAGATTCCTGCAAAAATATTATTATTCCATTAAAAACCGAAGTCTATCAGAATTCCAGTCATTCCAATAAATGTTATACCCCTTGATCTTCAAGAATAGGACTTGAGTATAGATTAGCCCCCCCAAAAAATCCTGAGCATATCCCCAAAGCAAAGGACTTATTAGCCAGGCCTACTCTGTTGATTATGATTTTGCTTTCATGGAGGACTGATTGGGCTGAGCTTATGGAATGGCATGCTTTGAGCACTACAGAAAAGTGCTATTTACACGTGGGAAATGAATGCCATATGTTGCATTTGATATAGGCCTACTGTTTACCTTTGTGTTGGTGACACTTTGATTTCTTGATAAGGATGAAACAATTACAAAATGGGCTCCCCACCTCTGTTCAGGTAAAAAAAAAAAAAAGCTGAAGGACGGGCCTGCAGAAATGTAACCACTCTCAGATTAATAGACAGAGTTATGGATGCAAGGACTGACCATCCATGATATCAAAATGATTGTTTTAACCACGTTATGAGGCTATACAATGTTTGTTTACATTTAGAATGTTGACAAACATTGGAGTAAAACAAGGTTATATGTTGGGTTCTCATGGACTGTGATAGTTGAACTAAGTGCATGAGGCATTTATAAGTTATATTCTTCAAGAAACAATGGATATATATACAGTTTCAGTCAAACGTTTGGACACACCTACCCATTTAAGGGTTTTCTTTATTTTTACTATTTTCTACATTGTAGAATAATTGTGAAGACATCAACACTATGAAATAACACATATGGATTCATGTAGTAACCAAAAAAGTGTAAAACAAATCAAAATATATTTGAGATTCTTCATTGTAGCTATCCTTTGCCTTGAAAACAGCTTTGCACACTCTTGGCATTCTCGCAACCAGCTGCATGAGGTAGTCACATGAAATGCATTTCAATTAACAGGTGTGCCTTGTTAAGTGGAATTTCTTTCCTTAATGCGTTTGAGCCATTCAGTTGTGTTGTGACATGGTAGGGTTGGTATACCAAGTCGGTAAAAGACCAAGTCCATATTATTTTACATTTTACATTTAAGTCATTTAGCAGACGCTCTTATCCAGAGCGACTTACAAATTGGTGAATTCACCTTCTGACATCCAGTGGAACAGCCACTTTACAATAGTGCATCTAAATCATTTAAGGGGGGGTGAGAAGGATTACTTATCCTATCCTAGGTATTCCTTGAAGAGGTGGGGTTTCAGGTGTCTCCGGAAGGTGGTGATTGACTCCGCTGTCCTGGCGTCGTGAGGGAGTTTGTTCCACCATTGGGGGCCAGAGCAGCAAACAGTTTTGACTGGGCTGAGCGGGAACTGTACTTCCTCAGTGGTAGGGAGGCGAGCAGGCCAGAGGTGGATGAACGCAGTGCCCTTGTTTGGGTGTAGGGCCTGATCAGAGCCTGGAGGTACTGCGGTGCCGTTCCCCTCACAGCTCCGTAGGCAAGCACCATGGTCTTGTAGCGGATGCGAGCTTCAACTGGAAGCCAGTGGAGAGAGCGGAGGAGCGGGGTGACGTGAGAGAACTTGGGAAGGTTGAACACCAGACGGGCTGCGGCGTTCTGGATGAGTTGTAGGGGTTTAATGGCACAGGCAGGGAGCCCAGCCAACAGCGAGTTGCAGTAATCCAGACGGGAGATGACAAGTGCCTGGATTAGGACCTGCGCTGCTTCCTGTGTGAGGCAGGGTCGTACTCTGCGGATGTTGTAGAGCATGAACCTACAGGAACGGGCCACCGCCATAATGTTGGTTGAGAACGACAGGGTGTTGTCCAGGATCACGCCAAGGTTCTTAGCGCTCTGGGAGGAGGACACAATGGAGTTGTCAACCGTGATGGCGAGATCATGGAACGGGCAGTCCTTCCCCGGGAGGAAGAGCAGCTCTGTCTTGCCGAGGTTCAGCTTGAGGTGGTGATCCGTCATCCACACTGATATGTCTGCCAGACATGCAGAGATGCGATTCGCCACCTGGTCATCAGAAGGGGAAAGGAGAAGATTAATTGTGTGTCGTCTGCATATCAATGATAGGAGAGACCATGTGAGGTTATGACAGAGCCAAGTGACTTGGTGTATAGCGAGAATAGGAGAGGGCCTAGAACAGAGCCCTGGGGGACACCAGTGGTGAGAGCGCGTGGTGAGGAGACAGATTCTCGCCACGCCACCTGGTAGGAGCGACCTGTCAGGTAGGACGCAATCCAAGCGTGGGCCGCGCCGGAGATGCCCAACTCGGAGAGGGTGGAGAGGAGGATCTGATGGTTCACAGTATCGAAGGCAGCCGATAGGTCTAGAAGGATGAGAGCAGAGGAGAGAGAGTTAGCTTTAGCAGTGCGGAGCGCCTCCGTGATACAGAGAAGAGCAGTCTCAGTTGAATGACTAGTCTTGAAGCCTGACTGATTTGGATCAAGAAGGTCATTCTGAGAGAGATAGCGGGAGAGCTGGCCAAGGACGGCACGTTCAAGAGTTTTGGAGAGAAAAGAAAGAAGGGATACTGGTCTGTAGTTGTTGACATCGGAGGGATCGAGTGTAGGTTTTTTCAGAAGGGGTGCAACTCTCGCTCTCTTGAAGACGGAAGGGACGTAGCCAGCGGTCAGGGATGAGTTGATGAGCGAGGTGAGGTAAGGGAGAAGGTCTCCGGAAATGGTCTGGAGAAGAGAGGAGGGGATAGGGTCAAGCGGGCAGGTTGTTGGGCGGCCGGCCGTCACAAGAAGCGAGATTTCATCTGGAGAGAGAGGGGAGAAAGAGGTCAGAGCACAGGGTAGGGCAGTGTGAGCAGAACCAGCGTTGTCGTTTGACTTAGCAAACGAGGATCGGATGTCGTCGACCTTCTTTTCAAAATGGTTGATATTATGGCAAGAACAGCTCAAATAAGCAAAGAGAAATGACAGTCCGTCATTACTTTAAGACATGAAAGCACTGAAACTGCACTGAAACTGGAAACACTTATCTCCCTCACTAGCTTTAAGCACCAACTGTCAGAGCAGCTCACAGATTACTGCACCTGTACATAGCCCACCTATATTTTAGCCCAAACAACTACCTCTTTCCCTACTGTATTTAATTTATTTATTTATTTTGCTCCTTTGCACCCCATTATTTTTATTTCTACTTTGCACATTCTTCCATTGCAAATCTACCATTCCAGTGTTTTACTTGCTATATTGTATTTACTTTGCCACCATGGCCTTTTTTTGCCTTTACCTCCCTTATCTCACCTCATTTGCTCACATCGTATATAGACTTGTTTATACTGTATTATTGACTGTATGTTTGTTTTACTCCATGTGTAACTCTGTGTCGTTGTATGTGTCAAACTGCTTTGCTTTATCCTGGCCAGGTCGCAATTGTAAATGAGAACTTGTTCTCAACTTGCCTACCTGGTTAAATAAAGGTGAAATGAAAAATGAAGGTCAGTCAATCTGGAAAATTTCAAGAACTTTGAAAGGTTCTTCAAGTGCAATCACAATAACCATTAATGATGATGATACTGGCTCTCAGGAGATCCGCCACAGGAATAGAAGACCCAGAGTTACCTCTGCTGTAGAGGATAAGTTCATTAGAAGTTGGCAATTAACTGCACCTCAGATTGCAGCCCAAATAAATGCTTCAGAGAGTTCAAGTAACAGACACATCTCAACATCAACTGTTCAGAGGAGACTGTGTGAATTGGGCCTTCATGGTCGGACACCAATAAGAAGAAGAGACTTTCTTGGGCCAAGAAACACGAGCAATGGATATTAGACCGGTGGACATCTGTCCTTTGGTCTGATGAGTCCAAATTTGAGATTTTTGGTTTCAACCGCCCTGTCTTTGTGAGACGCAGAGAGTGTGAACAGCCGTCCACAACAGCCACAATCCGTGAGACGCAAATAGCTGAATGAGAGAGCAGCAGTGTGATTCACATCAATGCGCTTTGTAGATATCAATAACAAGTGATATCCGTATCGCCGTAGACTACACCACTGCTGTCAGGAAGCCAGCCGCACTAATTTGTCAGGGAAAACACCGTCCAGCTGGTGACCATCGTCAGCTTGCAGGCGCCCGCCCGGCCACAAGGAGCCACTAGAGCGCGATGAGTCAAGGATATCCCAGCCGGCCAAACCCTCCCCTAACTGGGCCAATTGTGCGCTGCCTCATGGGTCTCCCGGTCACGGCCGGCTGTGACAGCCTGGGATCGAACCCCAGGTCTGTAGTGACGGCTCAAGCCTTAGACCGCTGCGGCACTCGGGAGGCCCCGGATTATATTTCTATGGTTGGTTGCGGCTGTCAGTTTGCCTTTTGCAGATTTCAAAATACAATCGTGGGAAAAACGCTCAATTTGGAAAGTACTAATCCTAATATTGTACAGTAACACTTTATGTGACACCCAGCATCATAACACATTATGTTTATTTTTACCTTTAGGCAAGTCAGTTAAGAACAAATTCTTATTTTCAGTGACGGCCAAGGAACAGTGGGTTAACTGTCTGTTCAGGGGCAGAACGACAGATTTGTACCTTGTCAGCTTGGGGGTTTGAACTTGCAACCGTTCCGGTTACTAGTCCAACGCTCTAACCACTAGGCTACCCTGCCGCCCCAAAATGTGCCATCTAACCATGTCATGATATGGCATAGCAGCTGACATACCTTGTCATAACCTGTCATAATATGTTCACAACTCTGTCATGACCCATATGTTTACACCTATTGTGACATATATACTGTGTTATTTTTTGGGCTAGTTATGACACCTACATAAGAGTGTCAAAACCCGCATTTATTTAAAAAAAAAATTCTCCCAAGAAGTTTCCTTTAAAAAAAAAGTTTGTTTCATAAATCCTTTGTTGTTGTTGTAATGACTTCTTGTCATGTTTTTGTTCTCATATTTTATATCACTTGTAGAAAATACAATTTATGACATTGTCATAAAGCATTATGACCATTCTTTTTCACTTTACTTGGACTAAGAAAATACACTTTATGACACTGTCAAGAAGCATTACGACTATCATAATCATATGCGCCAGATAGGCCAATCACGTACATGCCCTTATATCAGATATCAGTCATCAGTCAAAAAGAGGGTGCCTTGTCCTGCTCCTGAAATCTGCTTCTCCCAGTCATCAGCAACAGATCACTGGAGTAGGTGCATGTCTGACATCGATGTGTGTGCAATTTCAACGATAATTTAATATGATACATTTAAATATATACAGTGCCTTGCAAAAGTATTCATACCCCTTGGCGTTTTTCCTATTTTTGTTGCATTACAACCTGTAATTTAAATGGATTTTTGTTTGGATTTCATGTAATGGACATACACAAAATAGTCCACATTTGGACTATGTTTTTATTAAAAAAAATGTATAAACGGAAGTTGTGCGTATGTATTCACCCCCTTTGCTATGAAGCCTCTAAATAAGATCTGGTGCAACCAATTACCTTCAGAAGTCACATAATTAGTTAGATTGCACACATGTGACTTTATTTAAGTGTCACATGATCTGTCACATAATCTCAGTATATAGACACGTGTTCTGAAAGGCCCCAGAGTCTGCAAGGGGCACCACCAAGCAAGTGGCACCATGAAGACCAAGGAGGTCTCCAAACAGGTCAGGGACAAAGTTGTGGAGAAGTACAGTTGGGTTATAAAAAAAGATCCAAAACTTTGAACATCCAACGGAGTACCATTTAAATCCATTACTAAAAAATGGAAAGAAAATGGCACCACAACAAACCTGCCAAGAGAGGGCCGCCCACCAATACTCATGGACCAGGCAAGGAGGGCATTAATCAGAGAGGCAACAAAGAGACCAAAGATAACCCTGAAGGAGCTACAAAGCTCCACAGCTGAGATTGGAGTATCTGTCCATAGGACCACTTTAAGCCGTACACTCCATAGAGCTGTGCTTTACAGAAGAGTGGCCAGAAAAAAGCCATTGCTTAAAAAATATTTATAATCAAACATGTTTGGTGTTCACCAAAAGGTATGTGGGAGACTCCCAAAATATGGAAGAACGTACTCTGGTCAAATGAGACTAAAATTGAGCTTTTTGGCCATCAAGGAAAATGCTATGTCTGGCGCAATCCCATCACCTCTCACCTGATATCATCATCCCCAGAGTGAGGTATGGTGGTGGCAGCATCATGCTGTGGGGATATTTTTCATCGGCAGGGACTGGGAAACTGATCAGAATTGAAGGAATGATGGATGGCGCTAAATACAGGGAAATTCTTGAGGGAAACCTGTTTCAGTCTTCCAGAGATTTGAGACTGGGACGGAGCTTCACCTTCCAGCAGGACAATGACCCTAAGCATACTGCTAAAGCAACACTCAAGTGGTTTAAGGGGCAACATTTAAATGTCTTGGAATGGCCTAGTCAAAGCCCAGACCTCAATTAAACAAGATTCCACGACTCCTGTGGCGGGCCGGGCGCAGTGTGCGCTAACCAAGGTTGCCAGGTGCACGGTGTTGCGGCTGGCTTCCAGGTTGGATGTGCACTGTGTTAAGAAGCAGTGCGGCTTGGCTGGGTTGTGTATCGGAGGCATGTGTATCGGACGCATGACTTTCAACCTTCGTCTCTCCCGAGCCCGTACGGGAGTTGTAGCGATGAGATCAGAAATACAGTGTATACATAGTAGCTACTATACATATTTACTACTATAAATATTTGGATACCACGAAAAAGGGGTAAAAAAAAGATTTTTGCAATTATGCACAGCTGAAAAACTGCCCCGGGGCCTATGATTTCTTAATTTGGCCATTGGAATAGGGTACTATTTGGGATGCAACCCTTGTCTCCTCTCTCTCAATCAGTGTCTGTCAATGACTCTTCCTGTATCATTCTTCTCATGTGTTGGTTTGCGTGTCAAAGTCATGCTGCATTTCAGCTTTAAACTCTGTGCTCTTCCGTGGTGTTGGATGGAGAGAGTAAACATCGATTGCATTTTCACCTCTTTTTAAATGATCAATAACATAAAAAGACGTAACAGTAGCTAATGTAATCAGGCTAACAGCACTCAGACAGGTTGATTCCTAAATGGCACCATATTCCCTATATAGTGCACTAATTTTGACACAGCCCTATGAGCCCTGGTCAAAAGTACATTAATGCCCTATGTAGGGAATAGGGTGCCATTTGGGACACGGAATCAGAGGCTGTGACGTCACGGGGTCAGTTCCTCAAACTGTCTGGCAGCTGACAGCTCTCTGTTCTGCATTGAAATTCCATCAAGGGAAGTGTGTGTGTGTGTGTGGGGGGGGGGGGGGATAATAGAATAATAGTGGAGAGAATGATTTATTTCAGCTTTTATTTCTTTCATCACATTCCTAGTGGGTAAGAAGTTCCATACACTCAATTAGTATTTGGTAGCATTGCCTTTGAATTGTTTAACTTTGGTCAAACGTTTGGGTAGCCTTCCACAAGCTTCCCACAATAAGTGGGGTGAATTTTGGCCCATTCCTCCTGACAGAGCTGGTGTAACTGAGTCAGTTTTGTAAGCCTCCATGTTCGCACATGCTTTTTCAGTTCTGCCCACAAATATTCTATAGGATTGAGGTCAGGGCTTTGGGATGGCCACTCCAATACCTTGACTTTGTTGTCCTTAAGCCAATTTGCCACAACTTTGGAAGTATGCTTGGGGTCGTTGTCCATTTGGAAGACCCATTTGCGACCAAGCTTTAACTTCCTGACTGATGTCTTGAGATGTTGCTTCAATATATCCACATAATTTTTGTTCCTCATGATGCCATCTATTTTGTGAAGTGCACCAGTCCCTCCTGCAGAAAAGCACCCCCACAACATGATGCTGCTGGTGTTCTTCTGCTTGCAAGCCTCCCCCTTTTTCCTCCAAGCATAATAATGGTCATTGTGGCCAAACAGTTATATTTTTGTTTCTCCAAAAACTATGATCTTCGACCCCATGTGCAGTTGCAAACCGTTTTATGGCGGTTTTGGAGCAGTGGCTTCTTCCTTGCTGAGCGGCCTTTCAGGTTATGTCAATATAGGACTTGTTTTACTGTGGATATAGATACTTTTGTACCTGTTTCCTCCAGCATCGTCACAAGGTCCTTTGCTGTTGTTCTGGGATTGATTTGAACTGTTCGCACCAAAGTACGTTCATCTCTAGGAGACAGAACGCGTCTCCTTCCTGAGTGGTATGACGGCTGCGTGGTCCCATGGTGTTTATACTTGAGTTCTATTGTTTGTACAGATGAACGTGGTACCTTTCAGACATTTGGATATTCCTCCCAAGGATGAACCAGACTTGTGGACGTCTACGATTTTTTTTCTGAGGTCTTGGCTGATTTCTTTTGATTTTCCCATGATGTCAAGCAAAGAGGCACTGAGTTTGAAGGCAGGCCTTGAAATACATCTGCAGGTTCACCTCCAATTGACTCAAATGATGTCAATTACCCCATCAGAAGCTTCTAAAGCCATGACATCATTTTCTGGAGTTTTCACGAGTCTCCACCCTTGGTGTATGTAAACTTCCGATTTCAACTGTAGGCTGTGTGCGTGTGTGTGTGTGTGTGAGTTTGTGTGCATGTGTGTGCGAAAATGTGGTGAGATTAAGAACAGAGCGTGAGAGCGGTCTACAGAGAGAAACGGAAAGAGAGAGAGTGGTTTGGTGGTTGGACTTTCTTTTTTTAGTTGTAAGTTTCCCCTGCTGCACCTCTGTCACTGTGTGACATCAAGCCTCTACTTCCTCCTTGGGCCACCACGTGCTCCAACAGGTCTCGCACACCCTTCAATGGACCTTCTGCTTCTGCCTGCTGGAACACATGTCCTCTCCGTGTTCTCGTGTCAGTGTGTGTCACCGGTATCCGTGTGCAGTAGTCTCCTGTTTTGAATCAGGATGAGTTTCAGGAGTAAGATCACATTCCGAAGGAAGAACAGGGATAAGAACAGGCGTGTGCGGAACGATTTCAACCGCCTGAGCGTTGTATGTATTTTCTCTTTCTATCTCCCTCTTTAGTGCAGTGCCGTACCTGTGTTTTTATTGCCCTAGGCTTCCTGTTCCTTTCTGTTGCACCTGTCGATCCAGGGTGAAGTTCCCCTTAGGTACAGATCTAGGATCAGCTTCCCCTTCCCCAGTCCTAACCTTAATCATTAGTGGGTGAAAGACGAAACTGACCCGAGATCAGTCTCTATGGGGGCAACTTCACTCGACACTGCACCTGTCCGTCAACATGAGGCACAGTTTGGAATTGGACATTGCTAGCCTTTGTCTAATACTAGTTAGCCAATGCCTCTCTGTTTGACTATCTGATCGGTGTGTTTGTATCTGTAACTGGCAGAGACTCCAACAGTATTGCTCCCTATATCTGAGTTTTTAACCAGTGGAGTGGCCATGTACAATCAGGAAGGGGATCTTTTTGTTCACAACATTTAAACTGGAGTATATGAGGTTGTCAGCAAGGGACTTGTACGCCTCTATACGTAGGTCTGATTTGTACAAATGCTCTGCAACTTCCTAACTATATCGGGTGTGATGTTGTCTGGTGCAATATAGACCCCGAACGTGTAGGTGTTCCGTAGCATGTATCAAGCTGCTCTGAGATTTGATACGACGCCGACAGCGACACGGCTGACTCTGAAGTCTCAGTCATTACCAAGCTGTTGTGGTACTGAGCCGATGGTACGTCAGGCGTCAGTGAAGGTGCCGCCACTGTACGGCGCTAAGCTATAGCTTCGGGCCGACTGTCATCAGCGCTCATTTCCTTACACATTGTTGTGTTATTTTCCAAGCAGTTTTGTCAGTGTTAATGACACCCTACTCCCTCACCATTTTGACCAGACTAAAGGGGAACCAAAACTAAGGGGTGCCATTTGACCTCTCAGTGCCTCTGGTCAAGTCCAGAGTCAAAACTGAATGAGCCAAATCCACAGCCCTGCTCAGTAGGGTGATTAAGTGATTTGGAAACAGCGTGAATGAATGCTGAATATGAGAGGCTGTTGTTCATGTGTTTCTCTGCCCCTCCCCCGGTTCATCTGTATATGGTAAGATCCCTACTGACTGGAACCAAGGTAGGAGAGATTGCGAGGCAGATTCGAACCCATGCCGATGGATAGTTTTGGCGAAACATGTGTGCCGGGGCTGGTACTCGGCACTAACTGCTGGACCACATGCCACTCAGGCAAAAGATATTGTCTTGGTAGACATTTCTGTGAGGCTGAGAAATGAAATTGTCCTCAGTCGTCATTCTCTCTTCCAGTCAGGTACAGTTCGTATAAACAAATAGTTTTTTTGTTTTTTTTTTACAGTTGAGTCACACCAAGATCCTTCCTCACAACAAGGAATGTTATGATTCTGGGTATTTTTTAGTCTTTTTGTTTTTTTTTGTCACATTCTTTGTCGTGGTTTTATGCCTCAATGACGGCTTGGTTTCTACCTCTTTCCCTTGTAGGTGAGCGGTGCATTCTGTCAGAGTTGTATTCACGAGGAACCAAACGGAAGCAAACAGGCTGAAACGCGGAGGGACCTATAGCTGAATTTAAGAAACCCTTTTAAGAAATCCAATAAACCTTATTTCCTTTTCAAAAGGAAAAGGAAATAAAAGGAAAGTTTCACCGTTTTGCTACGGTGTGCACTAATGAATACACCCCTGGTCTAACTGAACAGGGGATAGTGGTCGGAACCCCCCCCGCTATGGGCGTGTAAACAGAGAACACAGGTCTTCAGTTTTCCACATCTCCGACCACAGTTTTTGTTAGCAGTGATGAATAAGACATACTGATTTCCTTTGAGGACGGAAATAGCCTCGTCTCATCATGTGCAGTCTATTTCGCTTTCTGTGAAACGCTCTGTCTGGATGGGCTTGTTGAGACCATGTGCTGTGCAGATGTGTAGCCTAACCCTTAACCTAAAACGTATTGTAAACTTCTGCCTTTTGATATATCAGTCTTTTCAGAACTCAAATCTCTGATGTAATCCTTTGCATCAAAATTCTATTAAGCACCAGAATCTAAAAATAATAGGTGACATTGAGCCTATCATTTAAATATGTTTTCTGAGCTGTTATGTTCACTGCTAATGTGATATAGTCCCCATCTGTCAGTAAAACAGTTTCCCTTGTTGGAAAGAGGGGAACAGCTCGACATGTTTCTGGTTCAGTTTGGTTTGGCACATGACATGTAAACCACTTCATCCTCTATTTTACTTCTCTCTTCCCCGCCCCTCTAGACTGGGGCCTGCATCCCAAATGGCACTCTCTTCACTATGCAGTGCACCACTTCTGGCCAGGGTCTATAGGGAACGGGGCCGCATTTTGGGTGCAGCCTTGATGTTTGTGGAGCTGATCCAATTGTGACTGAGTGAACACAGGAAGTGAGGTGGTAGCTAGTTTTTCATGCCGTTTCAAAAGAAAATGAAGAGAAATAACAGAAATGGATAGATTAACAGATATTCTGAGGTTTTAGACAATTTGCCTAGCCACACCATTTGGCTCGTCTTTGATTTGAAGAATACTTGTTGACTGGCTGACTTCTCTCAGAGTTCATAGAGGTTTATGAGTCATGATTATTGAACAGTGTAGAGGCAAATTGCACTTGGTGTTAGCCTAGTCATTTGTGTCGCTGGCTGTCTGTCCGTCTCTCTCTCTCTCTCTCTGTGTGTTACAGCAGGATAAGTCCTAGATGTAGAAGACTTTCTGTGTGACCTAATAGTTGACTACGTTGGATATCCCATGATGTGACTGTTACAGCAGTCATCAAGTGTATGGCTGACCTCGCAATTTTGAAAACGAGTGTGTTCCACGTGGACCGGGATTTGAATCCTGCCTCCGCCACTTTCTCATCTGCGTTTCCCCAAGTAGTACCCAAGTATTTATTTCACTGCCATATGGGATAAGTCAAATGTCTGTCTGTGTGTGTGTGTTCCAGCAGGAGAAACCCAAGCTGATAGACCCTCTGGACTATGAGGCTGTGATCTGTGACCTGGGAGATGAGCTGAAGGAAGACCCCCTCCGAGAGCTGCTTCTCTTCCCCGACAATGATTTCACGGTGGGTACAAACGTGTCTGTGTCTGTGCTTGGGGGGGGGGGGGGGGTTGTATGTGCGTGTGCGTTTGAGAAGTGTGTGTGAATGCCATCCTGTCTCTGTCAAGTCTGTCTGTATGTCACCCACAATGACCTCCTTTCACTTATTTTGTTTGCTATGGGGGTGTGGGAATGAGGGTGTGGGTGTGTGTGGGACTGGTGTGGGTGTGTGTGGGACTGTGTCTGTGTCTGGCTCATGCCAGCCACACCAATGTTTTTCAACAAGACGGAGGACAGACAGACACACACACTCATATTGCATTCTCAACCCCTCATTTCCCCATTGCTTCTGCTCCCCAATGTCCCGTGGCTGTTGCTCATTAGTGACTTAATTAGTGCGCTAATGTGACTCCTTAAGACCGCCACTTCATATTAACTAGTTTTAATTGGTTTTCGGGAAATGACTCGGCTCTCGAGTTGTTGTTTAAAGTCATGACTCTGCTACCGTGATACACACACACACACACACACACACACACACACACACACACACACACACACACACACACAGGCCCGGCAACCAAACAGTTCTGGTTCATTTGCTGGGTCTCCATAGCTCAATCTAATTGAAACCCCAAGTCACTTGCTAATGGACAAACCTAATTCGCTTCCAAAACCCAAAACTAAATGTCCTTCCTCAGAGTGTGCTGCATTTTAAACAGCTGACTGCAGACACAGTAAATCAGAACCAAGCATTGATCAGAGAGGGCGGGAACTTGGCTGTTCTCAGTGGCCTACGTCCCGAATGACACCCTATTCCCTGTATAGTGCACTACTTTTGACTAGAGTCCCATGGGCCCTGGTCAAAAGTAGTGCACTACATAGGGAATAGGGTGCTAGTTGGGACAGAATTGCATTGAGTTGCCACTAGCTGCGTAATAATCAGTGAGATCAGTATTTCTCCAACTTTCAATCTTTCCTTCTAGGTATGGATGATTTATTTGAGCCATTTGCTATTTTTGACCTCAATATTTATGAATGAATTATGACGACACCGGAGCTCTCGGTCGGATGTTATTCGTCAAGTGCTGACAGTGATCTCAGTGATCTGACAGTACATCATAGTGGTAAAGACTGTATCCTTAGATTTCATATGTCCCCTCAAGCATTTACATATTCAGACTTGCACATATATCTTATCCCACGACTGCATGTAGTACCTAAACTCAGTAATCCAAAACCCGCTCTCGCGTCAACAACAGCTACAGAGTTTTGTTCTCGGGGAAGAGGTTGAGATGTCACGTCCACACCCCTTCCAGACCGACAGTCTTTCACAAGAGATGAGCTTTTACCTGACATCAAACTGTCCCTCCCCATCTGATTTCTCCTTCCCCTCTGTCCCCCAGGTGTTCACAGTGCCTCTGGAGAGACGGACACTGCAGTCCACCGTGCCCCAGGGGGCCGAGCTCCAGGCCGAGTGTCTGCTGGTCAGACAGGTGAGTGTGTGAGAGAGAGAGAGTGCCATGCTTAGTTGTGTGATTGAGCTCGGGTGCAGAGGAGGGCTATGGAGCAGGGCTGACTCCACATTCAGTCTGGCAGGCAGGCAGCTTGGCTTGGTGGTTGTCCGGGTAAGGGTCCGGACTACATGCAGTTGTTCGTGTACTTTAAACATATCCTCAACACAGAGGTCTACATCAACATCATGAGCTCGTAAGGCAGTGACATCAGGAGCACAGATGTGTTCTGCTCCTCCAGGAGCTGTGTGTGATTCTGTGTGCCTGCGAGCGATTTTTTTTTTTTTGTGTGTGTGTGTGTGTGTGTGTGCGCGTGGGAGAGAGAGAGAACGAGAGTTTCCCCGGCTAGCTCTATTAGTGAAAGTGCAAGACTACAGAGAGAGAGAGAGAGAGAGAGCGCTTCCTGGTCCTTGACCCACTTCAGTCCCTATGTACCAAATACATACGAGAAGGTTCCTAACATGTATTCTGAACCCATGCCTTGGAGCTACTGCTCCTCCTCTGAACCAGAGGGAACGAGAAGTACAGCTTGCTGCTGGATCATGTTCCTCTCTGGGAATCAACAGCATCTGGAGTGTGTGTGTGTGTGGTGGTGGGGGGGGGGAGCTGTGTGGCTGAGCTGACTGGACTGCTGACTGCTGCTTCCAATGAGCTCGTCTATGGAGCTGAATCATCTGAGGCTGCCTGCTGACCATGCAAGGAGGGAGGAGGGAGAGCAGGGATTTTGTCCACTGCATCCTGTTGTTTTGAAGGAACTCTGCTCTACTCAGCTTAGTTGGGCTGGCAAAGACACTAAGGGCACTAATGACTGCGACCCTTTTAACCATGAAACCATTTCATCTATTTTTGAGGAACCCTAGAAATGCAAATGATTATGACCAGCAACATTTTGCATACATTTCCCCTATTGGATTGTCAGTTGAAGATGTGGATCTGATAAGCCTATACTGTGGCTGTGACCCAAATGGCACCCCATTCCCTTTTTATAGGGCAGTCATTTGGGGTGGTACCCTATGGGCCGTGGTCAAAAGTAGTGCACTATAGGGAATTGGGTGCCATTTGGGTGTGCCTGTTTTCATGCTCTTATTGTGTGACAAGACATGTTTGATGGTGAGGCTGAAGTGAAAGAGTTACAGCACACGCTGGCTAGGAGGAAGTGCTCAAATTAGCCAAGCATTGTCTCACAGATATCCTCGCTGCATACGGAAACCCACCAGACACCACACCGTCACAGCTTACTGATGAAGGGGTGCGTGTGAGAGACTGGAGAGAGACTAGACACACACACACAGAGAGAGAGAGAGAGAGAGAGAGAGAGAGAGAGAGAGAGAGAGAGAGAGAGAGAGAGAGAGAGAGAGAGAGAGAGAGAGAGAGAGAGAGAGAGGAGAGAGAGAGAGAGAGAGAGAGAGAGAGAGAGAGAGAGAGAGAGAGAGAGAGAGAGAGAGAGAGAGAGAGAGAGAGAGAGAGAGAGAGAGAGAGAGAGAGAGAGAGAGAGAGAGAGAGAGAGAGAGAGAGAGAGAGAGAATGGCTATTTAAGTATGTGCTCCCAGACGTGTTATTTCCTTGTAGAAGTAAATATGTTTTGAGTGTCTTTAATAATGAATGTGATGACTGCCAGTGGAGCTGTGTTTCAGTGATAGATAATGATACTGCCACTCAGACAGAAAGAAGATAAGAATCCACAGAACAACAGAGAAAACATACTGCCGAGAGGAGAGAGATAGAGAGAGACAGGGTGAGAGTGCATGCCTGCGTGAGCGTCTGTGTGTGTGAACGAGTGAGAGGGAGTGCGCTTGCGCGCAGCCGAGCTTGCGTATCTGCGCTTTGTGTGCATGTGAGAGACAGAGAGAAGAGAGCGAGAGGGAGAGAAAGAAAGTCTGTAACTCAAGCCCGTGGGACAGAATGTTAATTCAATTCTTCTTACGGTTTGATTCATCTAATCATGGATTCAATCTTGTAACTGTAAGCTTGTGGGTCTCCAAGACGACCTGTGTGAAGCAAGCTCGGGCTGCGGAGTCTGCCTCCCTCAACAACATTAAGTGTGTCCCAAATGGCACCCCTTTTCCCTATGGGCCCTTGTCAAAAGTAGTGCACTATGTAGGGAATAGGGCGCAATTTGGGACATGGCATTAATGATGAAGAGGGACGCAGACTCTGCAGCCCTAGCTTGCGTCACACTGGGTTGTACGAGGACAGCTACTCATGTAAAACAAGCTGTACACTGCATTTACATTACCATTACTGTGCCTTGGATCTACTTATTTCAATGGATAGAGTGTGTGTGTGTGTGTGTGTGTGTGTGTGTGTGTGTGTGTGTGTGTGTGTGTGTGTGTGTGTGTGTGTGTGTGTGTGTGTGTGTGTGTGTGTGTGTGTGTGTGTGTGTGTGTGTGTGTGTGTGTGAGAGAGAGCGAGAGAGACTACTATCTGATAGACATCTGTAGAGCTGTATAAGAACCACGTTGTGACAGAGAGGGGATTTTAAGCATCAACTGCCCATGCCAAGATGCGCACACACACACACACAAATCTCTATTGTTGTTGATTGAGAACCTCTTTGCTGAGGAATGTGACTGGTATATTCCCTATGTATAATTTGTTGTGTAGCTGCAAAAGAGACCATTGTCTCAATGGGACTCCCTGTTAAAATAAAGGTAAAATAAATACATTAAATAAAACACTCTCACACACACGGTCATATATACAGACAGAATCAACTGTCTGTTATTCACCTGCACTAGGCATTAACAGAACCTCTCTCCCCTCCACTTCCTCCTCTTCCTCTTTCTTCTCCTCTATTCCAGGCCTGCGAGTACTACAACTCCCAACTACACGTGGTCCATTACAAATATGATGAGTACGCAGGAGATTACCGGCTACTTCCCAGGTACAGAACAGGCTATGAAAGAGTTGCAAAATTCCATCAACTTTCCCAAAATACCCAGGTTTTCCAGAAGTGTTGTGAAAGTTACCAGAATTTTGCAAGCCTTGTCTATGATTACACCAATGTACAGAGCAGTGTGTGTACATATTTTCATTGTTCCGCATAAGAAAAGCACAGTACTTCGCCACTTCATGTACTTCTAAGTGTCATGATGTTATGGGTATTAAGTTAGACAGGACCCACTCCAGGGCTTAACTGTTTTTGACATAGCGTCTTTGTCAGGAACGCATGCCAGACTTTCCGAAAGCGTACTTCACATAAACACCAGGAAAGACGCAGCTGAAAACCTCAGCTAGACCAGAAGATCCAGGGGCCGTGTCCCTAATGGCACCCTATTCCCTATTTAGTGCACTACATTTGACCAGGGGTCACTAAATAGGGAATAGGGTGCCATTTAAGATTCAGCCTGTGGTCTGCGGTTGCATAACGGGCCTCTTGAAAAATAGCTCTCTGTGATGTCAACAATGGGAACAAAAAAACAAAATGGTGGACGTCGGTGGGATGTGTTGTTGAGTGGCAGGCTGTCCAGCTGCGGAGATGTCAGGGCTGTGCATTGGTCACTGGGAGCCCAGCCATCAGAGCAGGGCCTCTTTGACCTCTGACCCCTATCCAGACCACTGTAATGTTCTCCTGGTCTCCCATGGGTTGGTTATGTCGGAGTCCAGTTAATTTCACGTGACCTTTCTGAGTTTCTTGAACTTACAATCTTTTTGAGTTCATATACTGTACATCGACTCTAAAACTGATCCATAGTTTACTTTTGATACTGTGTACAATAGTTAACATCATAGATACTAAGAGACAATGTACATGCTCTTATAGAGGTTATATCCACATGATGAGTTTTCTCTCTGAATTAGTTCCTCTGTCTTTCCCTGGACACAGAGTTAGCAGCAGATCTGAGATCAGTTTGGGCTCATCATACTATATGTCTGGGATCCAATTGACAGATTGACATCCCAGTTCACTATGAGCTAGTCATCTTCACATGCTGTGTCTCTCCAGAGATTGCATAAACTCAGCAATAAAAGAAACGTCCTCTTTATTTTCAGCAAACTTAACATGTGTAAATATTTGTACGAACATAACAAGATTCAACAACTGAGACGTATCCTGAACAAGTTCCACAGACATGTGACTTAGCAGAAATGGATTAATGTGTCCCTGAACAAAGGGGGGTCAAAATCAAAAGTAACAGTCAGTATCTGGTGTGGCCACCAGCTGCATTAAGTACTGCAGTGCATCTCCTCCTCATGGACTGCACCAGATTTGCCAGTTCTTGCTGTGAGATGTTACCCCAGCAAGGCACACATACAGTAAGTCAGGGCTCAGCTCAGACACCCAGCCATAGAGATGGAGAAGAGAGAACACCTATCTTTGCTATGATAATCTTCCCAAGGGGCAATCTGCTGTTTACCAAAACTGAACATTGTCCCTTTAACCCATTTAAAATGGAGCAAGACCTCGATGGCGCTGCCCATGCTATAACAAGCTGTGTAGCACATCTACCCTCTATCCAACTCCATGCACCCAGCACCTCTACAGTAAAGCTTACCTTATGCTTCCCAGTCAAAAGAGTTCACGGATATATTACACAACATTTTTTACGTTTGTTCATTTTGGTGTTCGGCAGCGTTCAGCTGGGTTTTTTCCGGCTGTTTGAGCACACAACATTTTTTCTTGAGGCTTGTCGAAATTCGGTGGCCAAAGTTTATGCCCCTTCATCAGTGATTGGTCAAAAGCAGGGATTCTTCAATTAAGTGTTTGTTGTCATTCAACAACAGACAAATAGTTTTCATGCACATTTCATTTGAGAAATACTGCACCAAACATCTTAGTTGCATCTAAAACCTCCTCAGCAAAAACGTCAAAATGAATTACAGATTTCTTGACTTATCTTAGATTCATTCTGACTATTTTGAGGAAGGGTACTTGTTGCTATGGCGTCTCAAGAGGGACAAACAGTAATATTGCCACTTTTGTCTAGTTTTTCAAGCAAAGATATTGTAAGGGAGTATGCAAGGGACTATTTACTTCGCCTAGCTGAGTTTTGCTAGGAGCAAACCGAACCTATGTATGCAGACACCTTCAGGGGAGTGAGAGCGCCAAAGGTTTCTAACTGTGTCTTGTAATCGTGAGTTAGTACCTAGGTGATCCTAGAACTTATACACAGAGCCAGGGGTTTTCCCTGACAATGTGATCTGGTCAGAAACAACTCTGGGCTCAAGTTAGCCCATGCCTGTGTAGTTAAACAGGTCCTACTACTACTACAATATACTGCTGGACTGTTATGTTGCTATCACAACACAGGTATCAACAGTAGAGTTGAGGTTGAATGTCATTACTGAGTCTAGTACATTTACAATATGATGAAAGGAGACATAGAAAGAGGACATCCTTCCTGTCTGCGTCCCATATGACAGCCTATTCCCTAACTGCATAGTGCACTACTTTTGACCAGAGCCCTATGGGCCCTGTTCAAATGTAGTGCACTATGTAGTGGTAATAGGGTGCCTTTTGGAACGCAGGCCGTCTCTCTTTCTGCCTGGAGGCTTTTAAGTGTAGTCTTCTCCCTCTTGATATCCCTAATGGAAGACATCCCCCCCCGACTGTATGTGAGGGGAGAGAGAAATGGGGAAGGCAGAATGAGGGGAGTAGAGGAGGGTGGGGAGAAAGAGCAAGTAAGCAAAGTTGAGAGGTTGGACATCCCGCTCATCGCTCATGGAACGATGCTTGTGGTCCAGCCTTCCATGTCCTTTCAAACAGCGGCGCTAACGCTCAGCGATCACAGGGGGAAAAACTGCCGCTCCTAACTGGATTCATTCTTCAAAATCACAATTTAACATGCATCTATTTTTATGACTAGCTGGACCTGCCACTTGGTTTTGAAGTATTGAAACGAATCCATATGGTGGTGCATACAGGTGCAATCCACATACAGGTGAATCCTGTTTCCATTGGTCATCCTTGAGATGTTTCTACATCTTGATTGGAGTCCACCTGTGGTAAATTGAATCGATTGGACATGATTTGGAAAGGCACACACCGCTCTATATAAGGTCCTACAGTTGACAGTGCATGTCAGAGCAAAAACCAAGCCATGAGGTCGAAGGAATTGTCTGTAGAGCTCCAAGACAGGATTGTGTCGAGGCACTGATCTGAGGAAAGGTACCAAAAAATGTCTGCACTATTGAAGGTCCCTAAGAACACAGTGGCCTCCATCATTCTTAAATGGAAGAAGTTTGGGACCACCAAGACTCTTCCTAGAGCTGGCTGCCCGGCAAAACTGAGCAATCTGGGAAGGGCCTTGGTCAGGGAGATGATCAAGAACTCAATGGTCACTGTGACAGAGTTCCTTCTTGGAGATGGGAGAACCTTCCAGAAGGTCAACCATCTGTGCAGCACTCCACCAATCAGGCTTTTACGGTAGAGTGGCCAGACAAAAGCCACTCCTCAGTAAAAGGCACATTACAGCCCACTTGGAGTTTGTAAAAAGGCAACTAAAGGACTCTCAGACCATGAGAAACAAGATTCTCTGGTTTGATGAAACCAAGATTGAACTCTTTGGCCTGAATGCCAATTGTCACGTCTGGAGGAAACATGGCACCATGTTTCTCAGCTGCAGGGACCGGAGACTAGTCAGGATCAAGGAAAAGATTAACGGAGCAAAGTACTGAAAGATCCTTGATGGAAACCTGCTCCAGAGAGCTCAGGACCTCAGACTGGGGCGACGGTTCACCTTCCAACAGGACAATGACCCTACGCACACAGTCAAGACAACACAGGATTGGCTTCGGGACAAGTCTCTGAATGTCCTTGAGTGGCCCAGCCAGAGCCCAAACTTGAACCCAATCGAACATCTCTGGAGACCTGAAAATAGCTGTGCAGCGACACTCACCATCCAACTTGACAGAGCTTGAGAGTGTCTGCAGAAACGAATGGGAGAAACTCCCCAAATACAGGTGTGCAAAGCTTGTAGCGTCATACCCAAGAATCGAGGCTGTCATCGCTGCCATAGGTGCTTCAACAAAGAGATGTTTCAGTAAAGGGTCTGAATACTTATGTAAATGTGATGTTTCAGTTTGGTTTGTTCCAAAAAAATTGAAAAACCTATTTTTGCTTTGTCATTATGGGGTGTTGTGTGTAGATTGATGAGTCAATGTAATCCTTTTTAGAATACTGCTGTAACGTAACAACGTGGAAAAAGTGAACGGATCGGAATAGTTTCCGAATGCATTGTAAACACTCTAAATAGGTCAGGAGCCAGACATGGAGCCTAAGATGGAACAAACATGAATTATTTAGCCTATATTATTTATATTATTTCAAGGCTATAGCCTACAAAGAAATACATTGAGGAGCATTTGCGAGTGTGACACTATAAGCTGGTACGTACATAAATTCTCAGCAATGAAACATTTTGTTATATTAAATCATTAAAGTCTATAAATTGCAAATATAGTGACTTACTTGTAAATAAATACAAATTAATTGAAAAATGACTTATTAGTGCCTTAGAAACACGAGTTTGGCCAGTCTGTGGCTTCAGGCTCATGTGATGTGGTGCCTGCAAAGCCGGTCAGCAGCGGAGAATACCCTTCCCACACTTGCAGAGCCACTGTGGACGCTAAACACCCTTTTGGCTCGTCTTAGGTTTTTAGGCAAAATAACCCAATCAAAACGGAAAGCTCCTTGAATGTGGGAATATACCAGGCCTACCGAACCAAAATCAATGATGGCCTATTATATAGATAATAGAACAAAAATGAACGAAACGTTTAAGAGATCAGATTTCTGGTTGATGCATACTTTGCTACAATGACACACTTAGTATTCTAACCACTGCCTTCCTTTTAGCATGTGCACGTCAGTAAGTACACCGGCATGCTTGCTATAGCAGCACACAAGTAGACTACAGATGCATGCTGAGCCGGGCATGCCCTGAGCTTGTGAAGTGACAACTACTGGAGCGATATTAGAGGACGAGAAGGCTGACGCCCTAGACTGGGAATCTTACTCCGCGCTGCTATGGGGGGTGATTCATGCCAGAATTAAGCCTCACGAAGCTACTGATACCTCTCACCAAGTCACCGAGCGTCTTCCTAGCGCTATAAAATAACGCCATGAATTACTGTCAGTGGAGACAAGTTTGTTTCTAAGGAGTCAAACTGCCGACGCGTTCATGTCACGTGAAAGTTATTATGAATGACCTTACCATGAACGCCTTAAGAACGTCTACATGTGTTACGTGTTAGTTTATGTGTGTTTAGTTCATCAATTTCAGTTGTCGATTTAGCTAAAATAGGCCGATCACCTCGATTCAAAAATGATTAGGCTAGTTGATATCGCAGCCACCATTATTGTGTAAGATAAGCCTATTTCTCACATCAATACAAACACAAGGGATTATTGGTAGCCTAGTGGTTAGTGTTGGGCCAGTAACCAAAAGGTTGCGAGATTGAATCCCAAAGCTGACAAACTTTTTTTGGTCGTTTTGCCCGAGCAAGGCTGTCAACCCATTGTTCCCTGGGCGACGAATATGTGGATTTCGATTAAGGAGGCCCCGCACCGCTCTGATTCAGAGGGGTTGGGATGAATGCATTCAGTTGTACAACTGACTAGGTATCCCACTTTCCTTTTCTTTGTTGTGGGTCTCTATGGGGCATTCAAAACAACTCGGAAGTTGGCAATCTCTGACTTCCGACTTCAATGTGTTCAAGACAACTGGGAACTCTGGGTAAAATTAGCTCAGACTGGGATTTTTGTTTTGAACAGTCATCCAACTCGGAATCTCTGGCATCTTTCTCTGACCTGAAAATCACTGATGTCATGATTTGACCTCCCCCCCCCCCCCACACACACACACACACACACTTCCCAGTTTACTGGATTAACAGACACATTTACTGTCATCATGCAATCCTTTGTCTATACATTTCTGTGGAAAGCAGGGTTCAAATTGAGGGAGCATGTGAGGATATAGGCCTTGTTATAGAGACATGCAAAAGAATATGCTACCACTTGTTTGCTTAGCCATAGGGAATGCAACAGTCCAGATTTTCTAAAGCGATCTAGGCTACAACAATGATAAACTCCAGATTATTTCCACAGTCTACTAGCCTATCGAAGGTCTTGCGCAGCCTTAACATCCCAGGAAAATGTGGTTGGTTTATTAAATGCTCTGCAATGTAGAGCTATGCCTAATGCAAAATACCAAAGAGTTAGAATTGGTATGGATCTATGCATAGACCAAACCGTTTAACAGATAAAAAACATTTATTATTCAGGAGAATCCCACTGAATCAGGCTATTCATTTCAGTGAAGTTGCTTTCTTACGCATATCTTTAGACTAAACGGAACCAAAAACACTCCAGCCTGTATTGATCACAGATCATGATGAAGCATGAACATTTAAGCTGTTTTTCATTGATTTAGCCCACAGTTTCCCACACATGAAGACCTATATTTAATCTGGAGTTGACAAACAAAAGCCTGACTCGGGTCCCGACTTTCCCCCACATCATATTACCAATTAGGCTAAATGTATTCCTATTAATTTGTATAGGCTAACCATTGCGATTAATGCTTTTTACCATATTCTGCTTTTTATGAATAAACAGGCATCAGGGTAAACATAATATAATTTCAATGCCCCCCCACGCACACATAGTTACTTACCTTACAGATCATAAAGTTAACTGATTTCCACTCATTCATATGCAAATACATTTGATTCATACACTTGCTTGTCTGGCTGGCATGTTTTCATTTTAAATAGGCATTCCCTTACCTACACTGAAATAATTTTAGTCCTCAATTATGATTTATAAAAAATCATAGCACATTAGTACACCCTTGTGGTTGAATATATATCTATTGTAAGTCTTATAATACAATTAATAATGTTGAACTAACAAATACCATCAAGGGATACGTTACAATTTACAATAACAAACACCTTATGAAACAGCTGTGAAAACCAATCTAGCAATATTTTTGATTTAAATACACAACCATTGATATATTTTGGGTACGTGTGTGTCAATTTACTTTCTGATTTTTTTTGTACCCTCACATGGCAATCAGACTGAAATACAGAATTATGGTTTGTGGAATAGAGAGGAGGTGGGTCTTGTGTGGATAGGAGGTTCTGCATGTCACTTGTATTTCAACATGTTGTGGACTCAAGAGGGAAACTGCAAAGTCCAGGCAGCGCTGCTGACCTCTTTGTTCTGAGTGTTTGCAGTTCTCGTGTTTTTAGCAAATCTGTGCAGCCCACATTATGTGCCCAGTATGATAGTTGTCTTGCTCTTTCTTAGCGGATAATGACAACTTGACAATAACAGTAGCTGATGTAATGAAAAGTTGGTGGGTGGTTGGTAATGGATCCATGTCTGGGTGTTAGGCAGAATCCCTAGGTAGAGTAAAGGAACAGGGTTGGAGACAGACTTAAACAAGCAAACACACAGGTTAAATTATTCAGGTATGTAAAAAAAATACAGTTTTTGAATTATTTCATTTAGATGTTTGATTAGACAGGCAATAATGTTAAAGGATACCTGTCTATAATTTTTGATGTCAGTGGGGTTGGTAAGGGATGGGAAAGATGGAGAGATGAGTTGTGAGAAACTCTAGTGTGGTGTCATGACGACTGGAGTCATACACCTTAACAGTACCTACCTTATTTTCAATTATGGCCTAGGAACAGTGGGTTAACTGCATGTTTAGGGGCAGAACAACAGATTTGTACCTTGTCAGCTCGGGGGTTTGAACTTGCAACCTTTCGGTTACTAGTCCAACGCTCTAACCACTAGGCTACTCTGCCGCCCCAGCGTGGTCAAATAATAGGTCTAGGACAGGTAGCACGTCCGGTGAACAGGTCAGGATTCCATAGCCGCAGGCAGAACAGTTGAAACGGGAGCAGCAGCACGGCCAGGTGAACTGGGGACAGCAAGGAGTCATCATGCCAGGTAGTCCTGAGGCTGGTCCTAGGTCCATGGTCCTAGGGCTCAGGTCCTCCGAGAGAGAGAAAGAAAGAGAGAATTAGAGAGAGAGCATACTTAAATTCACACAGGACACCGGATAAGACAGGAGAAGTACTCCAAATATAACAAACTGACCCGAGGGTTAGAGGCAGAGAATCCCAGTGGAAAGAGGGGAACCGGCCAGGCAGAGACAGCAAGGGCGGTTCATTGCTCCGGAGCCTTTCCGTTCACCTTCACACTCCTGGGCCAGACTACACTCAATCATATGACCCACTGAAGAGATGAGTCTTCAGTAAAGACTTAAAGGTTGAGACCGAGTTTGCGTCTCTCACATGGGTAGGCAGACCATTCCATAAAAATGGAGCTCTATAGGAGAAAGTCCTGCCTCCAGCTGTTTGCTTAGAAATTCTAGGGACAATTAGGAGGCCTGCGTCTTGTGACTGTAGCGTACGTGTAGGTATGTACGGCAGGACCAAATCCGAGAGATAGGTAAGGAGCAAGCCCATGTAATGCTTTGTAGGTTAGCAGTAAAACCTTGAAATCAGCCCTTGCCTTGACAGGAAGCCAGTGTAGGGAGGCTAGCACTAGAGTAATATGATCAAATCTTTTGGCTCTAGTCAGGATTCTAGCAGTCGTATTTAGCACTAACTGAAGTTTATTTAGTGCTTTATACGGGTAGCCGGAAAGTAGAGCATTGCAGTAGTCTAACCTAGAAGTAACTAAAGCATGGATACCTTTTTCTGAAACTGAAGTTTATTTAGTGCTTTATCCGGGTACCAGTAGTCTAATCTAGAACTGACAAAAGCATGGATGAATTTTTCTGCATAATTTTTGGACAGAAAGTTTTTTACAATGTTACGAAGATGTAAAAAATCTGTCCTTGAAATATTCATCAAAAGAGAGATCCAGAGTCCAGGGTCCAGAGCAACGCCGAGGTCCTTCAGTTTTATTTGAGATTACTGTACAACCATCAAGATTGTCAGATCCAACAGAAGGACTCTTTGTTTCTTGGGACTTAGAACTAGCATCTCTGTTTTGTCCGAGTTTAAAAGTAAAAGATTTTCCGCCATCCACTTCCTTATGTCTGAAACACAGGCTTCCAGGAGAGCAATTTTGGGGCTTTACGATGTTTTTAATCTAAATGTACAGCTGTGTATCGTCCGCATAGCAGTGAAAGTTAACATTATGTATCCAAATTACATCATCAAGAGGTAAAATATATAGTGAAAACAATAGTGGTCCTAAAACTGAACCTTGAGGAACACCGAAATTTACAGTTGATTTGTCAGAAGACAAACCATCCACAGAAACAAACTGATATCCTCCCAACAGATAAGATCTAAACCAGGCCATAACTTGTCCGTGTAGACCTATTTGGATTTCCAATCTCTCCAAAAGAATGTGGTGATCGATGGTATCAAAAGCAGCACTAAGGTCTAGGAGCACGAGGACAAATGCAGAGTTTTGGTCTGAGGCCATTAAAAGGTCATTTACCACCATCACGAGTGCAGTCTCAGTGCTATGATGGGGTCTAAAACCAGACTGAAGTATTTCATATACATTGTTTGTTTTCAGGAAGGCAGTGAGTTGCTGCGCAACAGCTTTTTCAAAAATGTTTGAGAGGAATGGGAGATTCGATATAGGCTGATTTTAGTTTTTTATATTTTCTGGGTCAAGGTTTGGCATTTTCAAGAGAGGCTTTATTACTGCCACTTTTAGTGAGTTTGGTACACATCCTGTGAATATGGAGCTGTTTATTATATTCAACATAGGAGGGCCAAGCACAGGAAACAGCTCATTCAGTAGTTTAGTTGGAATAGGGTCCAGTATGCAGCTTGAAGGTTTAGAGGCTAAGACTATTTTCATCAATGTGTCAAGAGATAGAGTATTAAACAACTTGAGTGTCTCCCTTAATCCTAGGTCCTGGCAGTGTTGTGCAGACTCAGGACAACTGAGCTTTGGAGAAATACGCAGATTTAAAGATAAGACCATAAGAAGAATTTAAGATCTGCATTTACAAAAAGCAGCTAGAGATTTCTTATGCGTTTTATCTTTTTGTCCTGTAGAATTCTGCGTTAACGCGGCCCCTAGGTTTTACTTGATAGTTATCTAAGTAAGTCGCTGAATTAATAAGGTGACGGGGCATCATATTGTGTCTGCTGTGTTTGAGAAGTCAAAGCCCTTTGGATGAGTTATCTGTACAGCTGCTATCTTGATTTCCTTCTGTTTTTTTCCCTCTCCATTCTCGGCCCATGTTCTCCTCCCCCATCTTCTCCGAGCACAGCAGGCAGGCCCATTGCCCTATCCACTCTAGACTCCACACAGACACAGCGTGTTAACATGCTGCTCCAGAGCCAGTATTGTTCTCTCTTCAAAAAAGCATGCATCAAAATGTTGTTAATTTGCATAATGTATTTCATTTACATTCGCTTGTAAATGTCCAAACTCACCAAAAAGGACATTCGGTAGCTCCTGCCTATCTATATATGTATAACTTTATGAGCTGGATTGCCGGTTTTTGCAATTCATTTATTTTTAGTTGCCCTCGTTAGCATATTTAGCTAGCAGCCTCAATGGAAACTCGCTATTAGTTGTGCTAATTCTGTTAGCATTATGATAATAAACGATAATAAATGGGCTGTTTTGAGGTTTTAATTTTTTGCGCCCTCTTGTACTAAACCGGTAATTTCGTAAATATGAAAATCTGGATACTGCCCAACCCTATCGTCATGAATGGCAGAAAGGATTCGAGACGGACTTCGGAGTGGAAAAACAACATAATTAAAAAGGGAGGAATATACAGTGAGTAAAGGAAAGTACATTTTTTCAACTGTGAAGACAAACTTTGGAATTAAAAACTGCTAAATGAGTGAACTTGAGGATGAAACATCAGTAAGTGAAGTGATGGAAGGTCACGCGACTGAGGAAAATAGTTCTGTGGCAATATTGAAGTGAGTGACAATCAGGAGCCTATTGAGAAATTAAAATTGGCTGGAATTACTAGATTACTAGAGCCGGTCAGCATGAGTGAATGGGTGACGCCAATCATACCAGTCCTTAATAAGAAGGATGTTGAAATCAGGATATGTGGAGACTTTATCCTTTTCCTGCAGTGGGCTAAATCAGGGTCACACAGTGTTTCTTGGTAGTCTTAAACAAATCTATTTTGAAACAAAAATATACACCTCACACACATGGTTATGGGCTTCAAAAAAGAAGACACCTGCACACCTGTACCATGTCAGATATAGAGTTGACATGTATTACATTTTGATTTGCATCCCAATATTACACTTGATATACTTCACAGAAGACTGAAATATAACAAAACCGTTTGACATTGAAACACCTGTTTTTTTTGTTGTTTTAAAAAAAAATGAAATTATGAAAAATATTATTAACATCCCACCATGAGACCATGGAGGACGATTTGGTAATTTGACTAAAGGAAAGGGCAACAGTCACAGTTAACCCTGTGTTGTCTGCTGAACAGTATGCGCTACCACACATCGAAGACCTTTTCGCAGGTTTAGCTGGGGGTCAAAAGTTCAGCGAAATCGACCTCTGCCAAGCCTACTTTCAGATTCACGTGGATGAAAAGTCAAAGGAGCGGATTGTCGTACCACGTAATGGGCTCTTTAGGTAATTTCCTCTACCGTTTGGAATCACAAGTGTGCCAGCGCTGTTCCAAAGAGCGATGGACCAGATCTTGAGTGGATTGCCAGGAGTACAATGCTACCTGGATGACATTCTCGTTACTGGAAAGGACGAAGTGGACCATCTCCAAAATGTATATTCGACCTTACAGTGATTGAAGGACTAGACTGCGAGTTCATCATTTGAGTATATTGGACATGTCATTGACGCTACGGGCGTCCATAAGGCTTATCCACGGTCAATGCTATCTTGGACAGCCCAGCTCCTCAGAATGTGAGCAAACTACGTTCTTTCCTGAGTTACTAACTATGGACGCTTTATCCCAAGCTTAGCAATGAAGCTGAAGCCACTGCTTCATTTGCTTTGTTAGGACAAAACATGGAAATGGACAGATCAAAGAAGGGAAGCTGATTGTTTTTGCATCGTGAACATTGAAATGAACTACGCACCGATAAAACAAGAAGCCCGAGGCATAGTTTCTGGAGTGCGTAACTTTCACCAGTATCTGTACGGGAGTTCACCCTTTTTTACAGATTATCATCCACTGACAAGCATCTTTGGACCACATACTTGGATTCCATCACTTGCTGTAAGCAGAGTGCAAAGGAGGGCTTTGTTGTCAGCACACACCTACGACATCAAGTAACGCAAATCAGAACTGCACTGCAACGCAGATGGACTCTCCAGGTTAGCACTACAAGTGGTCAAACCAGAGTCATGCCAAGTGGTCATCTTCTTCTTCAGACAAGTGGAAAATGCACCAGTCCATTCAACACAAGTGCAGGGAAACACCACAAGCGACCCGGTGTTAGCTGAAGTCATGTTGATGTCCATGAGGAGGAGATGTCCATCCACAGGAGATGCTCCGGAACTGAAACCTTACCTTTCCAGGAGAACTGAGCTGTCAGTATAGTCCGGTTGTCTGCTGTGGGGGAGGATAGTTATCATTCCACCTTTATTAGAGGAAACCAGTGTTGCAACAGCTACGCTCAGGTCATTGTGGAATGATAACCTACTTCTGGTGGCCTGGATTGGATGGAAGCATTGCGATGAAAGCGAAAACACATTCCTCATGTCAGAAGGTTCGCAAAGTACATCAACTTTCACCTCTTCATCCGAAAACACGTTCCTCATGTCAGAAGGTTCCCAAAGTACATCAACTTTCACCTCTTCATCCGTGGGATTGACCGGAAGAGACGTGGCAACTCAAACACATCTACTTCACAGTTCCATTCAAAAACTGAATGTTTCTCATGGTAGTGGATGCTCAAAGTAAGTGGCCAGAGCTTGTCATCTTGAGGTCTATTACTGCAGGGATGACCATTGAGATGCTTGGAGGTGTTTAGTTGGTTCGGATCGCCACTCCAACTCATTAGCAACAACAGATCGCAGCTACTGTCCCAAGAATTGGCTACAAGCCTACAGGTGAATGGCGTACAGCACATCAGGTCTGCACCATATCATCTATCTGCCAACGGGCTGGCAGAGAGGATCATAGAGACCATGAAACATTAAAAGCGTCTCAGGATCAAGGGACACTGCACCAATACTAGAATAGCTTCCTAAGTATCCTACAGGAATACACCTCACGCAACCACTAAGGCTTCACCTGCATCGCTACTCCTAAAGAGATAGCTACACACGAGCTTCGACGTACTCAAACCCCAGAACGCAAATGAGACAGTACAATACTACAGTTTACTATAGAATGCTACGGTACTTACTATATAATTCTGTAATAGACTGTAGTATACTGTAGAATACTATACTCCACACTAGTATTACTCGATCATAGTTATACTTAGTATTGCATTTTGTAGTATACTGTAGAATACTATAGTAAATACTGAAGTATTATCCACAAAAACACTGTAGTAAATACTACAGAAATGTCTGCAAAAACACTAGATTGTTTTAGCTATAGTAAATACTACAGCATTTAATTTGCCATCCCCTGCCCATTCCCCTCCCCCATATCCCAATTTGTGCCACCCGTAAGTGAGAAACCTACATGCCCAGTATAGACCATATATTGTGTTCCCTACAGGTTATAGAATAGAGCAGAAGCTCTGAACTACGTTCAGAACCCAGTCCTTGCCTACCTGTTATGGAAAATTTGCTATTTTAGTATTTCTCCAGTATGTTTCCTCAAGGACAAAGCCCACCACTTCTATATCAAACATAATTAAATGAAAACACTTTAGTAAATACTACAGTAATGTCCCTAAAAACTACAGTATACTATAGTCTGCAAAAACACTACAGTAAAACCTACAGTATACGACAGTCCACAAAACCAATGCAGTAATTACTATAGTAAAGGTTGTATGGCCACTTCAGTCCCCACAAGACTACAGTGAATACTGTACGTAAAGTCTGCAAAAACACTACAGTGAATACTATAGTATTCCTACCATAGTATACACTATAGTATTTTTTTCATGTGGGATGTCAACAGGAGAGCCAAGTCAAACGTTAAGAACAAAGGACAGCTTTTAATCGTAGAGGAACTGTCTTGGCTAGGAACTACCTCAATGGACCAAAGTGTGGGTTCCTGCTACAGTCATTGCTCAGATTGGTCCTGTGTCCAACACTGTCCAGACCGCAGAGGACTGTTGCTCATAATGGGGACAATTTGTGTAAGAGGGGAGGAGATGATGTATATAAAGGTTGTACCTCCGTACCTACCTTAGTTGTATGTAGTAGTACTTAGGTACCGTACCTACCTTAATTGTATGTAGTAGTACTTAGGTACCGTACCTACCTTAGTTGTATGTAGTAGTACTTAGGTACCGTACCTACCTTAGTTGTATGTAGTAGTACTTAGGTACCGTACCTACCTTAGTTGTATGTAGTAGTACTTAGGTACCGTACCTACCTTAATTTTATGTAGTAGTACTTCGGTACCGTACCAACCTTAGGTTGTATGCGCAAAGCATCATGGGTGTTGACTGTTGAACTGATCAGTGGTGGATAAAGTACTCAATTGTAATACTTGAGTAAAAGTAAAGATAACAGAATAGAAAATGACTCAATTAAAGTGAAAGTCACCGAGTGCGACTTCAGTATGTTTACCTACTTCCTTTCCACCACTGGAACTGATCCCCGTCTCCCGTCCCATCCTTATTGAATCGTTATAAAGACGTGGTTATGAGGCCCACGAGACATGTTAATCACATACATTGCCAAAGCAAACATAAAGAAACATATCAAATCTCTCTCTCCCTCACAGGAAGCTGTACAAGGCGGAGAAGTTGCCCTCCCACTCCTTTGAGATTGATCATGAAGACGTGGACAAGGATGAGGTCCGGCCTGTTTTCATGGATCCTATTCCCCTTTCAATTCACTACTTTTGAACAGGGCCCATATGGCTCTGGTCAATAGTATTGCACTATATAGGGAATAGGGTGTGATTTGGGACGTAGCCTGAGTATGATGAATAGTCAGAGGCCATTGATTAGCCCTACTGTTAAACTGTCATAATGCACGTCTGCTCGCATATTTCTACTCTGTTGTTTTTGGTTTAGGGACATTGAGTCGAAGCTTTATTCAATTGAGTTCAACTGAGCCAGAATCAATGACTCTCCAAAAACAATATCCTCTATGGCTCCTCCAGCTTCGGCTCTGTTACAGCAGGTGTATGTTCATGACAAATGAGGCATCATAGAATGAAATGGAACAAAGTATCTTATTGCATGTCAATGGCAGACATATTTAGACCTTGGCTATTGAGACATAGTTGGTCCCAAATGGCACCCTTTGTAGTGCACTACTTTTGACCAGAGCCCTATAAAGTTAGATTGCCTAAAAGTGGTGCATTTCATAGAGAATAGTTTGTCATGTGGGATGTACCCATCGAGCCTGATTTGAAGATG